>NW_027475449.1:40000-45000 GCF_051020985.1 Nomia melanderi | reverse complement strand
AACTAGAACGTACACTGTCCGTGAAATTCACAGAATTTTCGCGTGTCCGCGACAAACGCCGACGAGACACCCATCGTTCGCTCGTACGTAGCATCCTTCTCTTAACCCGACTCAGAGACGTTCTTTGCGCCCTTCGGTAAAAAAACGTTCGATCCGAAGAGGTGAACGACGGCGGGGATTTGACAGAGCTACGCAAGCAGTGTATGGTACGTAAACGACCCTCAGCCAGGCGTGGTCCAGGAATTGTATCCGTGGACCGCAATGTGCGTTCGAAATGTCGATGTTCATGTGTCCTGCAGTTCACACGTTGACGCGCAATTAGCTGCGTTCTTCATCGACCCACGAGCCAAGTGATCCACCGTTCAGGGTAATCGTATAAATTTTATATTTCACATATATAATTTTATTCTCACTTGTTCGACCTAATATCTCTCTTCTTTCAAAGAGAAGATAAAAGTTGATACCTGAATCTCCGACCAGCGCGCGAAGGAGATTCAGGCGTCGCCTTGGAGACGACACCGAAGCCTTTCGAGACGAAAAACGTTCAAGTAATATGTATATATTTCTCGACGTTCCGGGCGTATAGTGCATTCAAAAACCCGCGAAAGACGCAGAAGACTCGCACGCGTGGAAACGACGGGGATATATTTTGTATCCTACCCGATACTGAATCCATCGCGTGCAGTCGACCCTCGCGTTCTTCCGATCAGACGCATCTATTGTTGCGCGCATGTTTTCGCGTCGCATCGCGCGAAACGTTGCACGAATCGTACCGATCGATCGATTGAAAGCAAATAATGAAAAAAGACTTCACAGCTGGCTCTTTGCCGGTCATTCGTCCCATGTTATCTCTTGCCGCGAAATTGGCGCGCAAGAGTTGGGTGTCAGACGCGCGGCTTTAAAACGAGCTTCACGGCCGGTCCCTTCGTTACCGCTTTCGTTCTTTCTCTCGGAACGACCATGAACGAACACGACGAGCGACGCTACGGCATACACACGTCCACGGATTCGATTAAAAAAACAGACTTCACAGCTGGCTCTTTGCCGGTCATTCGTCCCATATTATCTCTTGCCGCGAAATTGGCGCGCAAGAGTTGGGTGTCAGACGCACGGCTTTAAAACGAGCTTCACGGCCGGTCCTCTCAATTCCGTGTACGGTACACGCAAGATGCGGGTTCCACTTCCAGACTACCCGGTCCCTTCTCTCTACGAGAATCGATAGTAGAAGAACGGCTCGAAAACGCGTCTCAGAGACTAGGGGAAAAGAAGCGGTATGCGAGCGAAACGAAAACGCATTATGGAAACGTCGCGAAACAATGTTCGACGGTTGCTCGGTTCCAATCGTGCGGCCGTTTCAATTTCTCGTGCGCTTCACCGTCCCTCCGTAACTCTGGCCGATCGCGTATACCGAAGAGCCGACACGCGCAAAAACCACAGGCATTGTATACTGTGTATATATATATATATATGTTACAGTCACAGCCTTCGCGCGTTTTACTCTCCGACGCGGGGTTTCCACGACGAAAGAGAGACAGTTTCGTGGCGGGTGACTCGGCCGAATCGCTACGACGGGTATTTCTATTATAGAACGAATCATCGCCACCCTTTACCAGTGCCCGACGAAGGAATCACAAGGTCATCTGGAGTTTACAATGCCAGCGACGGTAATTCCAACGAAGACCCGATAAGTCAACTCATCGTTCTATTTCTCCCCGTACAGAAAAGCGAATCGACGCTAATGCACCTCGCGCAAGCACGAACGTTCTCTTCGCGTGGATCGTCCCATCGTCCAAAGATGTAAAGACGCATTGGAGATCGTGGTCTCTGGCGGGCTCATTGCACGCCCCACTGCATATCTTTCCTCGAATCGAGAATGATTCGTCCACTAAGGCTGCGAAACTACGCGTCGAGGAAACTAGGGGAAAGAAGCGGGATGCGAGCGAAACGACAATACATTATGGAAACGTCGCGAAACAATGTTCGGCGGTTGCTCGTTTCCTCCTGCGGACGTTTCATTGCTCGGGCGCTTCACGTCCCTCCGTAACCTTCGCGCGATCGCGTGCCCCGGAGAGCCGGCAACCGGTGAACCACAGGCGTATAAACTATAGTCTTCTATAGCAAGCCTTCGGCGGTTACTCTCCGACGCGGGGATTCCACGACGAGAGAGAATTTCGTGGCGGGTGACATCGGTCGAAACGCTACGACGGGTATTTCTATTATAGAACGAATCATCGCCACCCTTTACCAGTGCCCGACGAAGGAATCACAAGGTCATCTGGAGTTTACAATGCCAGCGACGGTAATTCCAACGAAGACCCGATAAGTCAACTCATCGTTCTATTTCTCCCCGTACAGACAAGCGAATCAACGCTATCGCACCTCACGCATGCACGAACGTTCTCTTCGCGTGAATCGTCCCATCGTCGAAAGATATAGCCGCTTGGAGATCGTGGCCCATCAAGTTCTTCCGTAACTCCTGCGCGATCGCGTACCCCGGAGAGCAGGCAACCGGTGAACCACAGGCGTATAAACTATAGTCTTCTATAGCAAGCCTTCGCGTTTACTCTACGACGCGGGGATTCCACGACGAGAGAGATTTTCGTGGCGGGTGACACGGCCGAATCGCTACGACGGGTATTTCTATTATAGAACGAATCATCGCCACCCTTTACCAGTGCCCGACGAAGGAATCACAAGGTCATCTGGAGTTTACAATGCCAGCGACGGTAATTCCAACGAAGACCCGATAAGTCAACTCATCGTTCTATTTCTCCCCGTACAGAAAAGCGAATCGGCGCTATCGCACCTCACGCAAGCAGGAATGATCTCTTCGCGTGGATCGTCCCATCGTCGAAAGATGTAAGACGTACAGAAATCGTGGTCCATCACGATTATTCGTAACTCTCCGAGTCGCGTATCTGAGAGTAGGGCAAACGGAGAACCACAGGCATAAATAATACTATATATTTCTTATATAGTTAGCCTTCGCGTTTTACTCTCCGACATGGGGATTCCACGACGAGAGAGAGTTTCGTGGCGGGTGACTCGGCCGAATCGCTACGACGGGTATTTCTATTATAGAACGAATCATCGCCACCCTTTACCAGTGCCCGACGAAGGAATCACAAGGTCATCTGGAGTTTACAATGCCAGCGACGGTAATTCCAACGAAGACCCGATAAGTCAACTCATCGTTCTATTTCTCCCCGTACAGAAAAGCGAATCGACGCTATCGCACCTCGCGCGAGCACGTAACTACTCTTCGCGTGGATCGTCCCATCGTCGAAAGATGTAAGACGCACGGAAATCGTGGCCCATCAACGTTTTTTTGTAACTCTGCCGATCGCGTATCACAGAGCCGAGACGCACATACCACAGGCGTATAATACCGTTTTCTTTCGTATGGTAAGCCTTCGCGTTTACTCTTCGGCGCGGGGTTTCCACGTCGAGAGAGACTTTCGTGGCGGGTGACATCGGTCGAAACGCTACGACGGGTATTACTATTATAGAACGAATCATCGCCACCCTTTACCAGTGCCCGACGAAGGAATCACAAGGTCATCTGGAGTTTACAATGCCAGCGACGGTAATTCCAACGAAGACCCGATAAGTCAACTCAACGTTCTATTTCTCCCCGTACAGAAAAGCGAATCGACGCTGTTGCACCTCACGCAAGCACGAACGTTCTCTTCGCGTGGATCGTCCCATCGTCGAAAGATGTAAGACGCACGGAAATCGTGGCACATCACGTGTTTTCGGAACTCTGTCGACCGCGTATCTCAGAGACGACGCGCGCGAACCACTGGCATATACTATTATATATCGCGTTTTACCCTCCGACGCGGGGATTCCACGACGAGAGAGAGTTTCGTGAGCGGGTTGACTCGGAAGAAACGCTACGACGGGTATTTCTATTGTAGAACGCATCATCGCCACCCTTTACCAGTGCCCGACGAAGGAATCACAAGGTCATCTGGAGTTTACAATGCCAGCGACGGTAATTCCAACGAAGACCCGATAAGTCAACTCAACGTTCTATTTCTCCCCGTACAGAAAAGCGAATCGACGCAATCGCACCATACGCGTGCACGTAAACAACTCTTCGCGTGGATCGTCCCATCGTCGAGAGACGTAAGTTTTCATAGTATGAATTCGCGTTTTACTCTCCGACGCGGGGATTCCACGACGAGAGAGAGTTTCGTGAGCGGGTTGACTCGGAAGAAACGCTACGACGGGTATTTCTATTATAGAACGAATCATCGCCACCCTTTACCAGTGCCCGACGAAGGAATCACAAGGTCATCTGGAGTTTACAATGCCAGCGACGGTAATTCCAACGAAGACCCGATAAGTCAACTCAACGTTCTATTGCTCCCCGTACAGAAAAGCGAATCGACGCAATCGCACCATACGCGTGCACGTAACAACTCTTCGCGTGGATCGTCCCATCGTCGAGAGACGTAAGTTTCCATACTATGAATTCGCGTTTTACTCTCCGACGCGGGGATTCCACGACGAGAGAGAGTTTCGTGAGCGGGTTGACTCGGAAGAAACGCTACGACGGGTATTTCTATTATAGAACGAATCATCGCCACCCTTTACCAGTGCCCGACGAAGGAATCACAAGGTCATCTGGAGTTTACAATGCCAGCGACGGTAATTCCAACGAAGACCCGATAAGTCAACTCAACGTTCTATTACTCCCCGTACAGAAAAGCGAATCGACGCAATCGCACCATACGCGTGCACGTAACAACTCTTCGCGTGGATCGTCCCATCGTCGAGAGACGTAAGTTTCATAGTAAGCCTTCGGCGTTTTACTCTCCGACGCGGGGATTCCACGACGAGAGAGAGAGTTTCGTGAGCGGGTTGACTCGGAAGAAACGCTACGACGGGTATTTCTATTATAGAACGCATCATCGCCACCCTTTACCAGTGCCCGACGAAGGAATCACAAGGTCATCTGGAGTTTACAATGCCAGCGACGGTAATTCCAACGA
>NW_027475449.1:30000-35000 GCF_051020985.1 Nomia melanderi | reverse complement strand
TTAGCCGCTGAAACTATGGTCGATTCGAACATATATTAACATACGATTTTTATTCGATAAATCGTTATTGTACATATTAAACGTTAGTTTCCACCGAAAGAAAAATTTTTTAGAATTTTTTTTTTCCAAAAATTGCAAGAGTAAACTTTTTTAATATTCGATTTAAAAATTTTTAAATGCTTAATCCTTACATTAAACTACTGGGAGAACTCAGAAATCATAATGAAAAAAATTACAAAAATTTATTTTTCTCAGAAACTCCGAAAAACAGAGTGGTCGAATCCGTGCAAGCCGGAATTTTTCTAAGTCCCCACGGTCAAGAGTAAACTTTTTTAATAAGCGTTTTAAAATTATTTCAATGTTTAATCCATGCGTAAACATGATGTTTATTAACGTTTTTAACATTAAAAAAAATTACAAAAATTTATTTTTCAAAAAAAATGGAAAAAACCGATTCGTCGGAGCGAGGTGTCCAGCCCGTGCGGTAATTCCAGCAGGCGAATCGGACTTCCCGAAATTTTTCTAAGTCCCACGGTCGACACCAACTTTTTTAATAAGCGTTTTAAAATTATTTCAATGTTTAATCCATGCGTAAACATGACGTTTATTAACGTTTTTAACGTTAAAAAAAATTACAAAAATTTATTTTTCGGAAAAAATGGAAAAAACCGATTCGTCGGAGCGAGCTGTCCAGCCCGTGCGGTAATTCCAGCAGGCGAATCGGACTTCCCGAAATTTTTCTAAGTCCCACGGTCGACACCAACTTTTTTAATAAGCGTTTTAAAATTATTTCAATGTTTAATCCATGCGTAAACATGACGTTTATTAACGTTTTTAACGTTAAAAAAAATTACAAAAATTTATTTTTCGGAAAAAATGGAAAAAACCGATTCGTCGGAGCGAGGTGTCCAGCCCGTGCGGTAATTCCAGCAGGCGAATCGGACTTCCCGAAATTTTTCTAAGTCCCACGGTCGACACCAACTTTTTTAATAAGCGTTTTAAAATTATTTCAATGTTTAATCCATGCGTAAACATGACGTTTATTAACGTTTTTAACATTAAAAAAAATTACAAAAATTTATTTTTCGGAAAAAATGGAAAAAACCGATTCGTCGGAGCGAGCTGTCCAGGCCGTGCGGTAATTCCAGCAGGCGAATCGGACTTCCCGAAATTTTTCTAAGTCCCACGGTCGACACCAACTTTTTTAATAAGCGTTTTAAAATTATTTCAATGTTTAATCCATGCGTAAACATGACGTTTATTAACGTTTTTAACGTTAAAAAAAATTACAAAAATTTATTTTTCGGAAAAAATGGAAAAAACCGATTCGTCGGAGCGAGCTGTCCAGCCCGTGCGGTAATTCCAGCAGGCGAATCGGACTTCCCGAAATTTTTCTAAGTCCCACGGTCGACACCAACTTTTTTAATAAGCGTTTTAAAATTATTTCAATGTTTAATCCATGCGTAAACATGACGTTTATTAACGTTTTTAACGTTAAAAAAAATTACAAAAATTTATTTTTCGGAAAAAATGGAAAAAACCGATTCGTCGGAGCGAGGTGTCCAGCCCGTGCGGTAATTCCAGCAGGCGAATCGGACTTCCCGAAATTTTTCTAAGTCCCACGGTCGACACCAACTTTTTTAATAAGCGTTTTAAAATTATTTCAATGTTTAATCCATGCGTAAACATGACGTTTATTAACGTTTTTAACATTAAAAAAAATTACAAAAATTTATTTTTCGGAAAAAATGGAAAAAACCGATTCGTCGGAGCGAGGTGTCCAGCCCGTGCGGTAATTCCAGCAGGCGAATCGGACTTCCCGAAATTTTTCTAAGTCCCACGGTCGACACCAACTTTTTTAATAAGCGTTTTAAAATTATTTCAATGTTTAATCCATGCGTAAACATGACGTTTATTAACGTTTTTAACGTTAAAAAAAATTACAAAAATTTATTTTTCGGAAAAAATGGAAAAAACCGATTCGTCGGAGCGAGGTGTCCAGCCCGTGCGGTAATTCCAGCAGGCGATCCGGGGTACTCGAAATTTTTCTAAGTCCCGACGGTCAAGAGTAAACTTTTTCATCACATATTTCAAAATTTTTTTAATGTTTAATCCACGCATAAAAACGCAGTTTATTAACGTTTTTAACGTTGAGAAAATTGACAAAAATTTTTTTTTCACTGAAAATGGAAAAAATGTATCGGTCGATGCGGGCTATCCAGGCCGTGCGGTAATTCCAGCAGGCGATCCGGGGTACTCGAAATTTTTCTAAGTCCCGACGGTCAAGAGTAAACTTTTTCATCACATATTTCAAAATTTTTTTAATGTTTAATCCACGCATAAAAACGCAGTTTATTAACGTTTTTAACGTTGAGAAAATTGACAAAAATTTTTTTTTCACTGAAAATGGAAAAAATGTATCGGTCGATGCGGGCTATCCAGGCCGTGCGGTAATTCCAGCAGGCGATCCGGGGTACTCGAAATTTTTCTAAGTCCCGACGGTCAAGAGTAAACTTTTTCATCACATATTTCAAAATTTTTTTAATGTTTAATCCACGCATAAAAACGCAGTTTATTAACGTTTTTAACGTTGAGAAAATTGACAAAAATTTTTTTTTCACTGAAAATGGAAAAAATGTATCGGTCGATGCGGGCTGTCCAGGCCGTGCGGTAATTCCAGCAGGCGATCCGAGGTACTCGAAATTTTTCTAAGTCCGAACGGTCAAGAGTAAACTTTTTCATCACATATTTCAAAATTTTTTTAATGTTTAATCCACGCATAAAAACGCAGTTTATTAACGTTTTTAACGTTGAGAAAATTGACAAAAATTTTTTTTTCACTGAAAATGGAAAAAATGTATCGGTCGATGCGAGCTGTCCAGGCCGTGCGGTAATTCCAGCAGGCGAATCGGACTTCCCGAAATTTTTCTAAGTCCCACGGTCAAGAGTAAACTTTTTTAATAAGCGTTTTAAAATTATTTCAATGTTTAATCCATGCGTAAACATGATGTTTATTAACGTTTTTAACATTAAAAAAAATTACAAAAATTTATTTTTCAAAAAAAATGGAAAAAACCGATTCGTCGGAGCGAGGTGTCCAGCCCGTGCGGTAATTCCAGCAGGCGAATCGGACTTCCCGAAATTTTTCTAAGTCCCACGGTCGACACCAACTTTTTTAATAAGCGTTTTAAAATTATTTCAATGTTTAATCCATGCGTAAACATGACGTTTATTAACGTTTTTAACGTTAAAAAAAATTACAAAAATTTATTTTTCGGAAAAAATGGAAAAAACCGATTCGTCGGAGCGAGCTGTCCAGCCCGTGCGGTAATTCCAGCAGGCGAATCGGACTTCCCGAAATTTTTCTAAGTCCCACGGTCGACACCAACTTTTTTAATAAGCGTTTTAAAATTATTTCAATGTTTAATCCATGCGTAAACATGACGTTTATTAACGTTTTTAACGTTAAAAAAAATTACAAAAATTTATTTTTCGGAAAAAATGGAAAAAACCGATTCGTCGGAGCGAGGTGTCCAGCCCGTGCGGTAATTCCAGCAGGCGAATCGGACTTCCCGAAATTTTTCTAAGTCCCACGGTCAAGAGTAAACTTTTTTAATAAGCGTTTTAAAATTATTTCAATGTTTAATCCATGCGTAAACATGATGTTTATTAACGTTTTTAACATTAAAAAAAATTACAAAAATTTATTTTTCAAAAAAAATGGAAAAAACCGATTCGTCGGAGCGAGGTGTCCAGCCCGTGCGGTAATTCCAGCAGGCGAATCGGACTTCCCGAAATTTTTCTAAGTCCCACGGTCGACACCAACTTTTTTAATAAGCGTTTTAAAATTATTTCAATGTTTAATCCATGCGTAAACATGACGTTTATTAACGTTTTTAACATTAAAAAAAATTACAAAAATTTATTTTTCGGAAAAAATGGAAAAAACCGATTCGTCGGAGCGAGCTGTCCAGGCCGTGCGGTAATTCCAGCAGGCGAATCGGACTTCCCGAAATTTTTCTAAGTCCCACGGTCGACACCAACTTTTTTAATAAGCGTTTTAAAATTATTTCAATGTTTAATCCATGCGTAAACATGACGTTTATTAACGTTTTTGACATTAAAAAAAATTACAAAAATTTATTTTTCGGAAAAAATGGAAAAAACCGATTCGTCGGAGCGTGCTGTCCAGGCCGTGCGGTAATGCCAGCAGGCGATCCGGGGTACTCGAAATTTTTCTAAGTCCCGACGGTCAAGAGTAAACTTTTTCATCACATATTTCAAAATTTTTTTAATGTTTAATCCACGCATAAAAACGCAGTTTATTAACGTTTTTAACGTTGAGAAAATTGACAAAAATTTTTTTTTCACTGAAAATGGAAAAAATGTATCGGTCGATGCGGGCTATCCAGGCCGTGCGGTAATTCCAGCAGGCGATCCGGGGTACTCGAAATTTTTCTAAGTCCCGACGGTCAAGAGTAAACTTTTTCATCACATATTTCAAAATTTTTTTAATGTTTAATCCACGCATAAAAACGCAGTTTATTAACGTTTTTAACGTTGAGAAAATTGACAAAAATTTTTTTTTCACTGAAAATGGAAAAAATGTATCGGTCGATGCGAGCTGTCCAGGCCGTGCGGTAATTCCAGCCGGCGATCCGAGGTACTCGAAATTTTTCTAAGTCCGAACGGTCAAGAGTAAACTTTTTCATCACATATTTCAAAATTTTTTCAATGTTTAATCCACTCATAAAAACGCAGTTTATTAACGTTTTTAACGTTGAGAAAATTGACAAAAATTTTTTTTTCACTGAAAATGGAAAAAATGTATCGGTCGATGCGGGCTGTCCAGGCCGTGCGGTAATTCCAGCAGGCGATCCGGGGTACTCGAAATTTTTCTAAGTCCGAACGGTCAAGAATAAACTTTTTTATTACATGTTTTAAAAATTTTTCAATGCTTAATCCGTGCATAAGAGTGCAGTTTATTAACGTTTTTAAGG
>NW_027475449.1:22500-25000 GCF_051020985.1 Nomia melanderi | reverse complement strand
CTACTTACACTCGTGTGACCATCACGCATACCATCAAACTCGCTCACAGCACCCATTCTCGTAGCCGGGAAATGGGTGTCCAGCAAAGCACACGCACTCTCTTCCCACGTACTCGTCATCCTTCCATTCACATTCAATGTACTCAGTCGCTCATTCCCTTTCTTTCCTCTGCATACCTTGTACACAGAGCCCCATGGATCTACGTTGCTCCATTTACTCACAAACTGTTGCCAGTTTTTCTCTTTCACACGACACAATTCTCTCTTATATTCACGCATACATCTCTTATATTCCTCCTCTCTCTCGTTCACATTCACTCCTCGTTTCCTTGCTCTCTGGAATTGCTTCCTTAGCTTTCTCACACGCTTCTTCATTCGTTCCAAACCACGCGTCCACCATACAGGCTTTCTAGCATTCACTCTCTTGATCTCTTTCAAACGTCTTTCATTCGCAACGTAGATCCATGATTTCACACACTCCCACAGTTCATCCACACTCGCATCCATTCGAACGTTCACACCATTCACAGCAGCACATTCCTTTAATTCACTCACGTATCCGTCCCAATCAACTCCTTTGCTGGACCACCTCCGCCCGGCTACAATCACATTCTCACACTCATTCTCACAACTTACTCTAATACTTATCACATTATGGTCACTCACACCCCAATCATTCTTAATCTCCCATTCAAACTGACACCTGGCCCACACATCATTCACCAGAGTGACATCGATGTCACTCTGCCCATGCACTCCCGCAAACGTATACCACTCACTCGGTTCATTCAACACACGCATTCCGGATCCAATGATCCACTCTTCCAATAACTCGCCACGCAACACATTCTCTCTCGAATGCAGGTCGCCCTTGCTGTACCACAAGGGCGACACTGCATTCGCATCCATTCCAACTAATAACCTCTTTCCCCTCAATCGCTCACGCACACACTCCAAGTACTGCAGGTACGGTCCAATTTCTTGGCCGTACCTGCAATACACAGAAATCACATACACCTCTCCAAAATCCCCCTTCATCCACACACACACACCATATTCACTCGTACACTCTCTCACACACATAGACTCCACACGATCATCATTCACTACAATAGCGGCCTTCTTCTGGCTCGCTTCACATACATACACATTCATACCAGCGGGCAAGCCTTTCACACACCCATCCACAGCGACATATGGCTCTTGTAATATGCCTACACTCACTCGATTCTCATTCATCACAACACCCAAATCACACATCACCGCATATGCCCGCTGACAATTACACTGGATCGCATTAAGGACGTACACAGACATTAATCCACACTTATTCTCGCTCTTTCACGCTCAGCCATTCGCACGTATTCCGGACACTCCACGGACGTAACCGAATGGTCGCTCTTTTGACCTTTCACTCGACAGTTTCTACAGCACTCACTCTTTTTGCAGTCACTCCTCATATGCCCAGTATCACCACACTTTTGGCACACACTCTCTTTCTCTTTACATTCTCTGGCCATATGCCCGAACGCACAACACTTGTGGCATCGTAACACAGACACAAACTCTCTCAATTTACACGCACGCCAATGGATATATACACGACCCTCATTCATCAACTTGCTCCACATTCGCACACTCATTTCAAACACACAGTTACCCACACTCGAATCTTTCTTGTTGGTCCTACTGACCACACGCACACGCTCTTTAAACTCTCTCTCACTCACGCACTCTTTCAAATTTTTCTCATACAATTCACTCATTAATTCATCATTCGTTACCGCACAAGGGACATCATACACAATCACTTTTGCTCCAATCTTACGCGGCTCATCCACACGCAAACCGATTTTCGCAAACTTCTCACATTCACGCATACGTTTCAACTCATTCTCGCTGACCGTCTCGACGGCAATTCCACCGCTCCTCGTCTTACGCACGGCCTTAACTCGAACATTCAGACTCTTACTAACCTCATTCATAACCTTCTCTTTGACTTGCTCACTCGTCATCTTAGAGCTGTCATCCTTCGGCTTGATGACGACGGCAAACTTTCTCTCACTCACACGCATCGGCTCAATCACTCTCTCTTTTCTCACACTCATACCAGCACTCGGCTTTGTTCCAACCACACTTGCAAAAGATTTCCCAGTCATTCCCTGAACAGGTGACACATTAACAGACTCACGCACCCAATCACGCTTCACACACTCATCCAGACGACCCTTTAACCTTTCATTCTCACACATCATCCGCATCAAACATTCCTCATACTCTCCGACACAATTCAAGATACATTCACTCACGCTTTTATTAACACGGTTCACATCACTGAAAACACACTTCCGCAGCTTCTCACCAATCATTCTCATTTTCGCCAACTCATCACGCTCATCACATCCTCTCACGGTCATCACACTCGCACACAGATCTTCACGCACACCCAATTCACCTTTCGCTTCATCATTCACACTTTCACTTTCACTCAACATTTCACA
>NW_027475449.1:12500-17500 GCF_051020985.1 Nomia melanderi | reverse complement strand
AATATACCGACATACGACGTGTCGTGCACATCCGTCTCACGCACGGTATACAAAATATGAATAAAACGTGTGTAGTCTCTCTCTCTCGACTTCTTAATATTTTCTTTCACCTCTGACGCATCATTTCAGGTGACGTCGGGAGCGCGGGAAAAAAAATTTTTCTAAACACACGAAACCGTTCATCTCACGAACAGCCGAAAAAGTTGTCGCTCAGATCCATATCGCAGTGGAGCGGTATCCGCGGGCGGTCGTAATTGAACGACGCACGACGCCGCGAACACTCACGCGAGTCCATACAAACGATTCCGATCGTTTTGCAACAACTAGAACGTACACTGTCCGTGAAATTCACAGAATTTTCGCGTGTCCGCGACAAACGCCGACGAGACACCCATCGTTCGCTCGTACGTAGCATCCTTCTCTTAACCCGACTCAGAGACGTTCTTTGCGCCCTTCGGTAAAAAAACGTTCGATCCGAAGAGGTGAACGACGGCGGGGATTTGACAGAGCTACGCAAGCAGTGTATGGTACGTAAACGACCCTCAGCCAGGCGTGGTCCAGGAATTGTATCCGTGGACCGCAATGTGCGTTCGAAATGTCGATGTTCATGTGTCCTGCAGTTCACACGTTGACGCGCAATTAGCTGCGTTCTTCATCGACCCACGAGCCAAGTGATCCACCGTTCAGGGTAATCGTATAAATTTTATATTTCACATATATAATTTTATTCTCACTTGTTCGACCTAATATCTCTCTTCTTTCAAAGAGAAGATAAAAGTTGATACCTGAATCTCCGACCAGCGCGCGAAGGAGATTCAGGCGTCGCCTTGGAGACGACACCGAAGCCTTTCGAGACGAAAAACGTTCAAGTAATATGTATATATTTCTCGACGTTCCGGGCGTATAGTGCATTCAAAAACCCGCGAAAGACGCAGAAGACTCGCACGCGTGGAAACGACGGGGATATATTTTGTATCCTACCCGATACTGAATCCATCGCGTGCAGTCGACCCTCGCGTTCTTCCGATCAGACGCATCTATTGTTGCGCGCATGTTTTCGCGTCGCATCGCGCGAAACGTTGCACGAATCGTACCGATCGATCGATTGAAAGCAAATAATGAAAAAAGACTTCACAGCTGGCTCTTTGCCGGTCATTCGTCCCATGTTATCTCTTGCCGCGAAATTGGCGCGCAAGAGTTGGGTGTCAGACGCGCGGCTTTAAAACGAGCTTCACGGCCGGTCCCTTCGTTACCGCTTTCGTTCTTTCTCTCGGAACGACCATGAACGAACACGACGAGCGACGCTACGGCATACACACGTCCACGGATTCGATTAAAAAAACAGACTTCACAGCTGGCTCTTTGCCGGTCATTCGTCCCATATTATCTCTTGCCGCGAAATTGGCGCGCAAGAGTTGGGTGTCAGACGCACGGCTTTAAAACGAGCTTCACGGCCGGTCCTCTCAATTCCGTGTACGGTACACGCAAGATGCGGGTTCCACTTCCAGACTACCCGGTCCCTTCTCTCTACGAGAATCGATAGTAGAAGAACGGCTCGAAAACGCGTCTCAGAGACTAGGGGAAAAGAAGCGGTATGCGAGCGAAACGAAAACGCATTATGGAAACGTCGCGAAACAATGTTCGACGGTTGCTCGGTTCCAATCGTGCGGCCGTTTCAATTTCTCGTGCGCTTCACCGTCCCTCCGTAACTCTGGCCGATCGCGTATACCGAAGAGCCGACACGCGCAAAAACCACAGGCATTGTATACTGTGTATATATATATATATATGTTACAGTCACAGCCTTCGCGCGTTTTACTCTCCGACGCGGGGTTTCCACGACGAAAGAGAGACAGTTTCGTGGCGGGTGACTCGGCCGAATCGCTACGACGGGTATTTCTATTATAGAACGAATCATCGCCACCCTTTACCAGTGCCCGACGAAGGAATCACAAGGTCATCTGGAGTTTACAATGCCAGCGACGGTAATTCCAACGAAGACCCGATAAGTCAACTCATCGTTCTATTTCTCCCCGTACAGAAAAGCGAATCGACGCTAATGCACCTCGCGCAAGCACGAACGTTCTCTTCGCGTGGATCGTCCCATCGTCCAAAGATGTAAAGACGCATTGGAGATCGTGGTCTCTGGCGGGCTCATTGCACGCCCCACTGCATATCTTTCCTCGAATCGAGAATGATTCGTCCACTAAGGCTGCGAAACTACGCGTCGAGGAAACTAGGGGAAAGAAGCGGGATGCGAGCGAAACGACAATACATTATGGAAACGTCGCGAAACAATGTTCGGCGGTTGCTCGTTTCCTCCTGCGGACGTTTCATTGCTCGGGCGCTTCACGTCCCTCCGTAACCTTCGCGCGATCGCGTGCCCCGGAGAGCCGGCAACCGGTGAACCACAGGCGTATAAACTATAGTCTTCTATAGCAAGCCTTCGGCGGTTACTCTCCGACGCGGGGATTCCACGACGAGAGAGAATTTCGTGGCGGGTGACATCGGTCGAAACGCTACGACGGGTATTTCTATTATAGAACGAATCATCGCCACCCTTTACCAGTGCCCGACGAAGGAATCACAAGGTCATCTGGAGTTTACAATGCCAGCGACGGTAATTCCAACGAAGACCCGATAAGTCAACTCATCGTTCTATTTCTCCCCGTACAGACAAGCGAATCAACGCTATCGCACCTCACGCATGCACGAACGTTCTCTTCGCGTGAATCGTCCCATCGTCGAAAGATATAGCCGCTTGGAGATCGTGGCCCATCAAGTTCTTCCGTAACTCCTGCGCGATCGCGTACCCCGGAGAGCAGGCAACCGGTGAACCACAGGCGTATAAACTATAGTCTTCTATAGCAAGCCTTCGCGTTTACTCTACGACGCGGGGATTCCACGACGAGAGAGATTTTCGTGGCGGGTGACACGGCCGAATCGCTACGACGGGTATTTCTATTATAGAACGAATCATCGCCACCCTTTACCAGTGCCCGACGAAGGAATCACAAGGTCATCTGGAGTTTACAATGCCAGCGACGGTAATTCCAACGAAGACCCGATAAGTCAACTCATCGTTCTATTTCTCCCCGTACAGAAAAGCGAATCGGCGCTATCGCACCTCACGCAAGCAGGAATGATCTCTTCGCGTGGATCGTCCCATCGTCGAAAGATGTAAGACGTACAGAAATCGTGGTCCATCACGATTATTCGTAACTCTCCGAGTCGCGTATCTGAGAGTAGGGCAAACGGAGAACCACAGGCATAAATAATACTATATATTTCTTATATAGTTAGCCTTCGCGTTTTACTCTCCGACATGGGGATTCCACGACGAGAGAGAGTTTCGTGGCGGGTGACTCGGCCGAATCGCTACGACGGGTATTTCTATTATAGAACGAATCATCGCCACCCTTTACCAGTGCCCGACGAAGGAATCACAAGGTCATCTGGAGTTTACAATGCCAGCGACGGTAATTCCAACGAAGACCCGATAAGTCAACTCATCGTTCTATTTCTCCCCGTACAGAAAAGCGAATCGACGCTATCGCACCTCGCGCGAGCACGTAACTACTCTTCGCGTGGATCGTCCCATCGTCGAAAGATGTAAGACGCACGGAAATCGTGGCCCATCAACGTTTTTTTGTAACTCTGCCGATCGCGTATCACAGAGCCGAGACGCACATACCACAGGCGTATAATACCGTTTTCTTTCGTATGGTAAGCCTTCGCGTTTACTCTTCGGCGCGGGGTTTCCACGTCGAGAGAGACTTTCGTGGCGGGTGACATCGGTCGAAACGCTACGACGGGTATTACTATTATAGAACGAATCATCGCCACCCTTTACCAGTGCCCGACGAAGGAATCACAAGGTCATCTGGAGTTTACAATGCCAGCGACGGTAATTCCAACGAAGACCCGATAAGTCAACTCAACGTTCTATTTCTCCCCGTACAGAAAAGCGAATCGACGCTGTTGCACCTCACGCAAGCACGAACGTTCTCTTCGCGTGGATCGTCCCATCGTCGAAAGATGTAAGACGCACGGAAATCGTGGCACATCACGTGTTTTCGGAACTCTGTCGACCGCGTATCTCAGAGACGACGCGCGCGAACCACTGGCATATACTATTATATATCGCGTTTTACCCTCCGACGCGGGGATTCCACGACGAGAGAGAGTTTCGTGAGCGGGTTGACTCGGAAGAAACGCTACGACGGGTATTTCTATTGTAGAACGCATCATCGCCACCCTTTACCAGTGCCCGACGAAGGAATCACAAGGTCATCTGGAGTTTACAATGCCAGCGACGGTAATTCCAACGAAGACCCGATAAGTCAACTCAACGTTCTATTTCTCCCCGTACAGAAAAGCGAATCGACGCAATCGCACCATACGCGTGCACGTAAACAACTCTTCGCGTGGATCGTCCCATCGTCGAGAGACGTAAGTTTTCATAGTATGAATTCGCGTTTTACTCTCCGACGCGGGGATTCCACGACGAGAGAGAGTTTCGTGAGCGGGTTGACTCGGAAGAAACGCTACGACGGGTATTTCTATTATAGAACGAATCATCGCCACCCTTTACCAGTGCCCGACGAAGGAATCACAAGGTCATCTGGAGTTTACAATGCCAGCGACGGTAATTCCAACGAAGACCCGATAAGTCAACTCAACGTTCTATTGCTCCCCGTACAGAAAAGCGAATCGACGCAATCGCACCATACGCGTGCACGTAACAACTCTTCGCGTGGATCGTCCCATCGTCGAGAGACGTAAGTTTCCATACTATGAATTCGCGTTTTACTCTCCGACGCGGGGATTCCACGACGAGAGAGAGTTTCGTGAGCGGGTTGACTCGGAAGAAACGCTACGACGGGTATTTCTATTATAGAACGAATCATCGCCACCCTTTACCAGTGCCCGACGAAGGAATCACAAGGTCATCTGGAGTTTACAATGCCAGCGACGGTAATTCCAACGAAGACCCGATA
>NW_027475449.1:2500-7500 GCF_051020985.1 Nomia melanderi | reverse complement strand
CAACATTCTGGGCTTACCACATAAGGGCCATTCGGTCTGAGACACCGACCCGTGGTCATGCTGTGTAGAGAAAAATTCGCAACGGAACGCGGTACAGAACAGTCGAGGAATGGACCTCGAGGAGCTGAACGACTGCTTCTCGACCGAGATCGTAGAATAGCCGCTCGCCCGCCGCTGCGCCGACCGGTCCGCTCGAACCGACGTGCTCTCTTATAGTAACCAAACGGGCGGCCGCGACGACCGCGGCGCCGGCCGCTCAGCACGGGCGCTTATGGTGGTAAACTGCCGCGCGTACAGACCAACCGGCCGGGCTGCTGGTACTTAGCCGCTGAAACTATGGTCGATTCGAACATATATTAACATACGATTTTTATTCGATAAATCGTTATTGTACATATTAAACGTTAGTTTCCACCGAAAGAAAAATTTTTTAGAATTTTTTTTTTCCAAAAATTGCAAGAGTAAACTTTTTTAATATTCGATTTAAAAATTTTTAAATGCTTAATCCTTACATTAAACTACTGGGAGAACTCAGAAATCATAATGAAAAAAATTACAAAAATTTATTTTTCTCAGAAACTCCGAAAAACAGAGTGGTCGAATCCGTGCAAGCCGGAATTTTTCTAAGTCCCCACGGTCAAGAGTAAACTTTTTTAATAAGCGTTTTAAAATTATTTCAATGTTTAATCCATGCGTAAACATGATGTTTATTAACGTTTTTAACATTAAAAAAAATTACAAAAATTTATTTTTCAAAAAAAATGGAAAAAACCGATTCGTCGGAGCGAGGTGTCCAGCCCGTGCGGTAATTCCAGCAGGCGAATCGGACTTCCCGAAATTTTTCTAAGTCCCACGGTCGACACCAACTTTTTTAATAAGCGTTTTAAAATTATTTCAATGTTTAATCCATGCGTAAACATGACGTTTATTAACGTTTTTAACGTTAAAAAAAATTACAAAAATTTATTTTTCGGAAAAAATGGAAAAAACCGATTCGTCGGAGCGAGCTGTCCAGCCCGTGCGGTAATTCCAGCAGGCGAATCGGACTTCCCGAAATTTTTCTAAGTCCCACGGTCGACACCAACTTTTTTAATAAGCGTTTTAAAATTATTTCAATGTTTAATCCATGCGTAAACATGACGTTTATTAACGTTTTTAACGTTAAAAAAAATTACAAAAATTTATTTTTCGGAAAAAATGGAAAAAACCGATTCGTCGGAGCGAGGTGTCCAGCCCGTGCGGTAATTCCAGCAGGCGAATCGGACTTCCCGAAATTTTTCTAAGTCCCACGGTCGACACCAACTTTTTTAATAAGCGTTTTAAAATTATTTCAATGTTTAATCCATGCGTAAACATGACGTTTATTAACGTTTTTAACATTAAAAAAAATTACAAAAATTTATTTTTCGGAAAAAATGGAAAAAACCGATTCGTCGGAGCGAGCTGTCCAGGCCGTGCGGTAATTCCAGCAGGCGAATCGGACTTCCCGAAATTTTTCTAAGTCCCACGGTCGACACCAACTTTTTTAATAAGCGTTTTAAAATTATTTCAATGTTTAATCCATGCGTAAACATGACGTTTATTAACGTTTTTAACGTTAAAAAAAATTACAAAAATTTATTTTTCGGAAAAAATGGAAAAAACCGATTCGTCGGAGCGAGCTGTCCAGCCCGTGCGGTAATTCCAGCAGGCGAATCGGACTTCCCGAAATTTTTCTAAGTCCCACGGTCGACACCAACTTTTTTAATAAGCGTTTTAAAATTATTTCAATGTTTAATCCATGCGTAAACATGACGTTTATTAACGTTTTTAACGTTAAAAAAAATTACAAAAATTTATTTTTCGGAAAAAATGGAAAAAACCGATTCGTCGGAGCGAGGTGTCCAGCCCGTGCGGTAATTCCAGCAGGCGAATCGGACTTCCCGAAATTTTTCTAAGTCCCACGGTCGACACCAACTTTTTTAATAAGCGTTTTAAAATTATTTCAATGTTTAATCCATGCGTAAACATGACGTTTATTAACGTTTTTAACATTAAAAAAAATTACAAAAATTTATTTTTCGGAAAAAATGGAAAAAACCGATTCGTCGGAGCGAGGTGTCCAGCCCGTGCGGTAATTCCAGCAGGCGAATCGGACTTCCCGAAATTTTTCTAAGTCCCACGGTCGACACCAACTTTTTTAATAAGCGTTTTAAAATTATTTCAATGTTTAATCCATGCGTAAACATGACGTTTATTAACGTTTTTAACGTTAAAAAAAATTACAAAAATTTATTTTTCGGAAAAAATGGAAAAAACCGATTCGTCGGAGCGAGGTGTCCAGCCCGTGCGGTAATTCCAGCAGGCGATCCGGGGTACTCGAAATTTTTCTAAGTCCCGACGGTCAAGAGTAAACTTTTTCATCACATATTTCAAAATTTTTTTAATGTTTAATCCACGCATAAAAACGCAGTTTATTAACGTTTTTAACGTTGAGAAAATTGACAAAAATTTTTTTTTCACTGAAAATGGAAAAAATGTATCGGTCGATGCGGGCTATCCAGGCCGTGCGGTAATTCCAGCAGGCGATCCGGGGTACTCGAAATTTTTCTAAGTCCCGACGGTCAAGAGTAAACTTTTTCATCACATATTTCAAAATTTTTTTAATGTTTAATCCACGCATAAAAACGCAGTTTATTAACGTTTTTAACGTTGAGAAAATTGACAAAAATTTTTTTTTCACTGAAAATGGAAAAAATGTATCGGTCGATGCGGGCTATCCAGGCCGTGCGGTAATTCCAGCAGGCGATCCGGGGTACTCGAAATTTTTCTAAGTCCCGACGGTCAAGAGTAAACTTTTTCATCACATATTTCAAAATTTTTTTAATGTTTAATCCACGCATAAAAACGCAGTTTATTAACGTTTTTAACGTTGAGAAAATTGACAAAAATTTTTTTTTCACTGAAAATGGAAAAAATGTATCGGTCGATGCGGGCTGTCCAGGCCGTGCGGTAATTCCAGCAGGCGATCCGAGGTACTCGAAATTTTTCTAAGTCCGAACGGTCAAGAGTAAACTTTTTCATCACATATTTCAAAATTTTTTTAATGTTTAATCCACGCATAAAAACGCAGTTTATTAACGTTTTTAACGTTGAGAAAATTGACAAAAATTTTTTTTTCACTGAAAATGGAAAAAATGTATCGGTCGATGCGAGCTGTCCAGGCCGTGCGGTAATTCCAGCAGGCGAATCGGACTTCCCGAAATTTTTCTAAGTCCCACGGTCAAGAGTAAACTTTTTTAATAAGCGTTTTAAAATTATTTCAATGTTTAATCCATGCGTAAACATGATGTTTATTAACGTTTTTAACATTAAAAAAAATTACAAAAATTTATTTTTCAAAAAAAATGGAAAAAACCGATTCGTCGGAGCGAGGTGTCCAGCCCGTGCGGTAATTCCAGCAGGCGAATCGGACTTCCCGAAATTTTTCTAAGTCCCACGGTCGACACCAACTTTTTTAATAAGCGTTTTAAAATTATTTCAATGTTTAATCCATGCGTAAACATGACGTTTATTAACGTTTTTAACGTTAAAAAAAATTACAAAAATTTATTTTTCGGAAAAAATGGAAAAAACCGATTCGTCGGAGCGAGCTGTCCAGCCCGTGCGGTAATTCCAGCAGGCGAATCGGACTTCCCGAAATTTTTCTAAGTCCCACGGTCGACACCAACTTTTTTAATAAGCGTTTTAAAATTATTTCAATGTTTAATCCATGCGTAAACATGACGTTTATTAACGTTTTTAACGTTAAAAAAAATTACAAAAATTTATTTTTCGGAAAAAATGGAAAAAACCGATTCGTCGGAGCGAGGTGTCCAGCCCGTGCGGTAATTCCAGCAGGCGAATCGGACTTCCCGAAATTTTTCTAAGTCCCACGGTCAAGAGTAAACTTTTTTAATAAGCGTTTTAAAATTATTTCAATGTTTAATCCATGCGTAAACATGATGTTTATTAACGTTTTTAACATTAAAAAAAATTACAAAAATTTATTTTTCAAAAAAAATGGAAAAAACCGATTCGTCGGAGCGAGGTGTCCAGCCCGTGCGGTAATTCCAGCAGGCGAATCGGACTTCCCGAAATTTTTCTAAGTCCCACGGTCGACACCAACTTTTTTAATAAGCGTTTTAAAATTATTTCAATGTTTAATCCATGCGTAAACATGACGTTTATTAACGTTTTTAACATTAAAAAAAATTACAAAAATTTATTTTTCGGAAAAAATGGAAAAAACCGATTCGTCGGAGCGAGCTGTCCAGGCCGTGCGGTAATTCCAGCAGGCGAATCGGACTTCCCGAAATTTTTCTAAGTCCCACGGTCGACACCAACTTTTTTAATAAGCGTTTTAAAATTATTTCAATGTTTAATCCATGCGTAAACATGACGTTTATTAACGTTTTTGACATTAAAAAAAATTACAAAAATTTATTTTTCGGAAAAAATGGAAAAAACCGATTCGTCGGAGCGTGCTGTCCAGGCCGTGCGGTAATGCCAGCAGGCGATCCGGGGTACTCGAAATTTTTCTAAGTCCCGACGGTCAAGAGTAAACTTTTTCATCACATATTTCAAAATTTTTTTAATGTTTAATCCACGCATAAAAACGCAGTTTATTAACGTTTTTAACGTTGAGAAAATTGACAAAAATTTTTTTTTCACTGAAAATGGAAAAAATGTATCGGTCGATGCGGGCTATCCAGGCCGTGCGGTAATTCCAGCAGGCGATCCGGGGTACTCGAAATTTTTCTAAGTCCCGACGGTCAAGAGTAAACTTTTTCATCACATATTTCAAAATTTTTTAATGTTTAATCCACGCATAAAAACGCAGTTTATTAACGTTTTTAACGTTGAGAAAATTGACAAAAATTTTTTTTTCACTGAAAATGGAAAAAATGTATCGGTCGATGCGAGCTGTCCAGGCCGTGCGGTAATTCCAGCCGGCGATCCGAGGTACTCGAAATTTTTCT
>NW_027475448.1:0-49176 GCF_051020985.1 Nomia melanderi | reverse complement strand
GCTTTATATAGTTTTATATAGTTTTATATAGTTTTGTTAATTATATATAGTTTTATATAGTTTTATATAGGTTTATATATTTTTATATAGCTTTATATAGTTTTATATAGTTTTATATAGTTTTATATAGTTTTATATAGTTTTATATAGGTTTATATATTTTTATATAGCTTTATATAGTTTTATATAGTTTTATATAGTTTTATATAGTTTTATATAGTTTTATATAGTGTTATATAGTTTTATAGAATTTTATATAGTTTTATATATTTTTATATAGTTTTATATAGTTCTATAGAGTTTTATGTAGGTTTATATTTTTGTTAGATTTATATAGTTTTTTATAGTTTTATATAGTTTTATACAGTTTTATATAGTGTCATACAGTTTTATACAGTTTTATATAGTTTAATTACTTTTATATAGTTTTATAATGTTTTATATAGTTTTATATAGTTTTATAATGTTTTATATAGTTTTATATAGTTTTATTAGTTTTATAAAGTTTTATATAGTTTTATATAGTTCTGTTAGTTTTATATATTTCTATATAGTTTTATATAGTGTTATATAGTTTTATAGAGGTTTATATAGTTTTACATAGTTTTGTTAGTTTTATAGGGTATTATATAGTTTTATATAGTTTTATTAGTTTTATACAGTTTTATATAATACTATATAGTTTTATATAATTTTTAAAGTTTTATATAGTTTTATATAGTTATATTAGTTTTATGTAATTTTATATAGTTTTATATATTTTTATATAGTTTTATATAGTTTTATTAGTTTTATGTAATTTTATATAGTTTTATATAGTTTTATATAGTTTTATTAGTTTTAGGTAATTTTATATAGTTTTATATAGTTTTATATTGTTTTATATAGTTTTATATAGTTTTGTTACTTTTATATAGTCTTTTATAGTTTTGTATAGTTTTATATAGTTTTATATAGTTTTATATAGTTTGATATAGTTTTGTTAGTTTTGTATATTTTTATACAGTTTTATATAGTTTTATACAGTTTTATATAGTGTTATATAGTTTTATACAGTTTTATATAGTTTAAATACTTTTATATAGTTTTATAATGTTTTATATAGTTTTATATAGTTTTATAATGTTTTATATAGTTTTATATAGTTTTATTAGTTTTATAAAGTTTTATATAGTTTTATATAGTTCTGTTAGTTTTATATATTTTTATATAGTTTTATATAGTGTTATATAGTTTTATAGAGGTTTATTTAATTTTACATAGTTTTGTTAGTTTTATACCAGATTTACATAGTTTTATAGGGTATTATATAGTTTTATATAGTACTATATAGTTTTATATAATTTTAATAGTTTTATATAGTATTATATAGTTTTTTATAGTTTTATATAGTTTTGTTAGTTTTATATAGTTTTATATAGTTTTATATAGTTTTATATTGTTTTATTAGTTTTATATAGTTTTATCTATTTTTATATAGTTTTATTAGTTTTTTTATAGCTTTATATTGTTTTATATAGTTTTATATAGTTTTATATAGTTTTATAGAGTTTTGTATATTTCATATAGTTTTATATAGTTTTAAATAGATCTATATAGTTTTATAGAGGTTGATATAGTTTTATATAGTTTGATATTGTTTGATATAGTTTTATAGAGTTTTATATAGTTTTATATAGTTTGATATTGTTTGATATAGATTTATATAGTTTTATACAGTTTTATATTGTTTTATATAGTTTTATACAGTTTTTTATAGTTTTATACAGTTTTGTTAGTTTTATATAGTTTTATATAGTTTTATCTATTTTTATATAGTTTTATTAGTTTTTTTATAGCTTTATATAGTTTTATATAGTTTTATATAGTTTTATATAGTTTTATAGAGTTTTTTATATTTTTATATAGTTTTATATAGTTTTAAATAGATCTATATAGTTTTATAGAGTTTTATATAGTTTTATATAGTTTGATATTGTTTGATATAGTTTTATAGAGTTTTATAAAGTTTTATATAGTTTTATATAGTTTGGTTAGTTTTATATATTTTTATATAGTTTTATATAGTTTTATATAGTTTTATTAGTTTTATACAGTTTTACATAGTTTTATAGGGTATTATATAGTTTTATATAGTTTTATATAGTTTTATATAGTTTTATATAGTTCTATAGAGTTTTATGTAGGTTATATAGTTTTGTTAGTTTTATATAGTTTTTTATAGTTTTATATAGTTTTATATAGTTTTATATAGTTTTACTAGTTTTATATAGTTTTGATAGTTTTGTATAGTTTTATATAGTTTTTTATAGTTTTATATAGTTTTATATAGTTTTATATAGTTTTACTAGTTTTATATAGTTTTGATAGTTTTGTATAGTTTTATATAGTATTATATAGTTTTATATAGTTTTATATAGTTTTGTATAGTGTTATATAGTTTTATACAGTTTTATATAGTTTAATTACTTTTATATAGTTTTATAATGTTTTATATAGTTTTATATAGTTTTATATAGTTTTATAATGTTTTAGATAGTTTTATATAGTTTTATATAGTTTTATATAGCTTTATATAGTTTTGCACAGTTTTATATAGTTTTATATAGTTTTATATAGTTTTGTTAGTTTTATATAGTTTTATATAGTTTTATAAGGTACTGTATAGTTCTATATAGATTTATGAAGTTTTATATAGTTTTATTTGATTTACATGGTTTTCTTTAGTTTTGTTAGTTTTATATACTTTTTTAGGGGTTTATATAGTTTTATATAGTTTTGTTAGTTTTATTAGTTTTATACAGTAATATATAGTACTATATAGTTTTATATAATTTTAATAGTTTTTTGTAGTTTCATATAGATTTGTTAGTTTTGTATAGTTTTATATAGTTTTATATAGTTTTATATAGTTTTATATAGTGTTATATAGTTTTATACAGTTTTATATAGTTTAATTACTTTTATATAGTTTTATAATGTTTTATATAGTTTTATATAGATTTATATAGTTTTATAGAGTTTTATATAGTTTTATATAGTTTTATATGGTTTTATATAGTTTTATATAGTTTTATATAGTTTTGTTAGCTTTATATAGTTTTATATAGTTTTATATAGTTTGATATAGTTTTATATAGTGTTATATAGTTTTATAGAGTTTTATATAGTTTTATATAGTTTTGTTAGTTTTATTAGTTTTTTATTGTTTTATATAGTGTTGTATAGTTTTAATCAGTTTCATATAGTTTTATACAGATTTATAAAGTCTTATATCGTTTTATTAGATTTATATAGCTGTATAAAGTTTTATGTACCATTATATAGTTTTATATAGTTTTATATAGTTTTATATAGTATTATATAGTTTTATATAGTATTGTTGCGCTGGGCGGGTCCTAGGGTGCTCGCCCGCGACATGTTTATTTACAATGTTCTTATTTACACTAATATTTACAATTTCATACAAATATTACAGAATGTAGTGTATTGCTCAACACGTCTATTCTCGTCAACGTTCGCTCAAAGACTACTCGTTTGTCTTCGTTTACTCTGACTAACTCCTTAGCGACCAGATTATTTCAACCCCCTTCAGATCCTAAGGGTTGGTTCAGCCGTGCGTGCTAGAGGGACGAGTTCGATACATCGCAACCTCGTTAATTCGATGTATCGCAACATTGCCCTCCTCCTTCGTTGAGCGGTCGTCCCGACCGCGTCAAACTTCACTGTCAGCAATTTCAGTCCGACGACTGTGAACGTCTTCAGTCCGATAACGCTAACCTCTGTCGCTTCCTTCTGTCAGTGAAGCCGGCCTGCAACCACGTGGTACCTCTGCCTGAAGAGTAGGTAAAACCAAATTAATTCCTTTACCTAGGTGGTCTCTCAGACAGTAACGTCCTGACATTCGTCCTCCGTCTCAGGGGAAAACCACCAAAAACCCTGAGCAAGACGCCGGTACTCGATCCTCCGAAGAATTCTTCTCCGGGTAATCCTGGATCACTCATTCCTCGCCCTTCCACATTGAGTCCTTCTTTCTTGTATTTATAGTCTTCTTTCCTCCAGGCTTCTCGGGTGAATTTCCCCTAGCCGTCGAGAAACCTTCTCTCGGATGTTCCCCCAAGGAAACCTTCTCCTGAACCCTTTATTTGGGGCTCCCGAACACCACTCTTTCGTGAACCGACTCCTGGCGCTGCACGCCGCTATTGAAATGCAGCCTCAGAAGATGAGGGGACACCCTCCTAAGAGAATGTCACTTCCTCATATCAACCTTGGCCGGTTCGGCCGCAAACGAAGGAAAGCCTCCGCTGCCAGAAGGAAAATTCTTTCCCTAGTCTTCAGCGACGACAAGTCCTCTTCTTGGGCGAAGAATGTCGATCATTGTCCTTTGATTTCTTCAAATTCGTTGTTCTTGAATCGAACCGGGCAAGCCGATTGACATGTACAATCCGCAGTTTCTTTCTAGGGGAACGGACAATCCTATAGATTAGGTCATTCAATCGTTGAACAACCTCGTATGGTCCTTCCCAGTCAAATTGCAACTTGGGACATTTCCCTTTTGTTCTTTTCGGATTGTACAACCAGACCTTCTCTCCTTGGGCAAATGAGATCGGCCGTGCACGGGAATCGTACCATGATTTTGCTTTGTTGCTACATATCCGCAACCTCTCTCGTACAAAGTTGTGAGTTTCAGCAAGTCTTGCTCGGTATTCTTCGACGTACGTCTTCTCATCCGTTAAAGCACTTGGTGAAGTCCCTCTCAACAGGTCTAACGGAAGACGCAGCTCTCTGCCCATGAAAACCATAGATGGAGTCAATCCTGTGGTTTCATGTCTGGAGGTCCGGTATGCAAGAAGAAACGTTGGAATCCATTCGTCCCAATCTTTCTGATGTTCTGAAACAAACTGGGACAGATACTGCAGCAAAGTTCTAATCATCCGCTCTACGAGTCCATCCGACTGAGGGTGTAAGGGAGTTGTCCTCGTCTTCTTTATCCCCAGCATCTTCATCAGTTCCTTGAAGATGGAAGATTCGAAACTCCGACCCTGATCAGAGTGCAACTCTAGCGGCACTCCATACCGGCTGATCACCTGTTCCAACAACGCTCTTGCAATCGTTGTCGCCTGCTGGTTTGGTAGCGCAATCACCTCCGGCCACTTCGAAAAATAATCTACCACAACCAGCGCGTACCTGTTTCCGGCCGAAGACCTGGGCAAGGGACCCACAGTGTCGAGCGCGATCCTCTCAAATGGTGCCCCGACATTGTAAACCTTCATGGCCCCTATTCCCCTCTCTTTGGGGCCCTTCTTCAGCCCTCCACGACACCACTCGTCGACGGCTTTCCGGTGATCCAACCAGAAGAATCTCTGACGAACTTTGGCCAGCGTCTTCTTGATTCCAAAATGGCCACCTGATGGTGCGTCGTGGCATTGCTTCGAAACCTCTTCAACCTTGCTCTTCGGCACAACCAGAAGCCAAGAAACTTGTTTCCCATCGGCAGATTCCCATTTCCTGCACAAGAGACCTTCCTTGATTTCCAGGGAATCCCAAATTGCCCACAAGTATTTCGTTTCCGGCGAGGAAGACGAAAGTTCCGACCAGCTTGGTTTCGTTCCTTCTTGTTTCTTCAAGAATACCAAGCCAATTTCATCGTCTTCCTCTTGAGCTTTTCTCCACTCGTCTAACTGTTCGTTTCTATGTGTGGTCCTGAGGAGACAGTGTTCGTTTGCACTCTCTTTTTCTTCCAAACGGGAGCAACGCTTACATTGTTCCCCACATGGTCTTCTTGAAAGGCTATCCGCATTTCCATGTATATTTCCTGCTCTGTATTTAATTTGAAATTGGTACTCCTGTAATCGTTCGATCCAACGCGCCGTTTGACCTTCTGGATTCTTGAAATTCAGGAGCCAGGTCAGAGCTGCATGATCTGTGCGGATAAGGAATTTTCGTCCATAAAGATAGTGATGGAAATGCTCTATGGACTTGACTATGGCCAAGAGTTCCTTTCGGGTCACACAATAATTTCTCTCTGCTTTCCCCAGCGTCTTGGAGAAATACGCGATGACCCTCTCCTCTCCGTTTTGTATTTGTGACAGGACTGCTCCGATGGCAAAATTCGAGGCATCGGTATCCAAAACGAAGTCCGCGTCCATCCAAGGGTACGCCAAAACAGGTGTCTCTTCTAATTTCCTCTTCAGCTCTTCGAACGCCTCTTGACACTCTTCCGTCCACACGAAGTCCATCTTCTCTTCCGTCAGTCGGTGTAGCGGTCGTGCGATACGCGAGAAACCCTGCACGAATTTTCTATAGTACGTGCAGAGTTCAAGAAAGCTTCGTAGTTCAGTCTTGTTCTTGGGAATCGGCCATTCACGTACCGCAGAAATCTTCTCCGGATCCGTTTTAACTCCTTGACTGGATACGACATGTCCCAGGTATGCCACTTCGTTGCGGAAGAAGCTACATTTCTTCGGGTTCATCAAAAGCTTTACTTCGCGCAGGCGGGTGAACACCTCTTTTAAGCGTTGTACTTCCTCTTCGAAGGTTCGTCCATAGACAATTATATCGTCCAAGTACACTAGACAAATCTTCCAAGTCAGATCAGCGAGAACAGTTTCCATGAGTCTTTCGAAGGTAGCTGGAGCATTACACAGCCCAAATGGCATCACTTTGAATTGCCACAATCCAGAGCCTGTGCAAAATGCGGTCTTCTCACGATCCCTTTTATCGACAGGAATCTGCCAATATCCACTTTGGAGATCAATTGTTGAGAACCAAGAAGATCCAGAAAGGGCGTTCAAGGTGTCTTCTATCCTGGGCAGCGGATAGGAGTCCTTCTTGGTAATTTCATTAAGTCGACAATTGGCGAAGACCAGAGGCTTTTCGACTCTTCTATCACCCCTTGCTTCTGCATCTTCGCCAATAATTCGTCAACTTCGGCACGGCGACAGAACGGTAAACGTCGTGGTGCCTGCTTGATCGGAGCGTGATCTCCCGTGTTGATCCTGTGCCGCACGACCTCACACTTTCCCACTTGCTCGGGGTTTTCAGCAAAAACGTCTTGAAATTCTTGTAATAGTCGGCGAAACCTCTTCCTTTCTTCTTCAGTAAGTTGTCCGGAACAACGGGAGTACAAGGCCTGCAGATGTACAGGTACGACCACCTCCTCTTGTGATTTTTCTTGCAGGAACAGCTCCTCTCCATTAATAGATAGCGTACCCGAGGCGAAGTCAATTTTACTCGCATGCTTTTGGAGGAAGTTGCTTCCCAAAATGCATTCTTCTTTCATGTGTATTAGTAAGAATTCTTCTTCCGTCTGGAAGTTTCCAATTTTCAGAGGGAATCGCTCTTTTCCGAAAATTTTCAGATTTTCTCCCGAAACCGAGAAGACTCTCACGTTTCCTGCACCCGCCGCGTTAAGTGTTTCCCTGGGACCGAACTTGTTTGCTGATAACAGATTTACATAGGATCCGGTATCAATGATGATCTTGCATTTTCTTCCATTGATGAATCCCTTGATGCTCATCTTCTCCTGAGGGTTCACTCTTCGGACGACGGGGGTAGGAGAACTTGAAGTCGGAGGCTCCTCCATTACTCCGACCTTTTCCCGTTTCCCTTCTTCGGTTTCTCTGTTTTTCCCATCCGACAATCCCGTTGAAAGTGTCCGCTCTTCCCGCAGACCCAGCACTCCTTCTGCTTCTCGGGCCTCTTCGAGGAACCTTGCCATCTGGTCCGACTTCTGTACGTCATGTCCGGTCGATCATCCTGCGAGGCGCCTTCTCGAGCCGCATTGCACTCAAAAACACGGGGCACAGATTTTAGTACCCGCACTTCATCAGCGGTGACCTCTGAAGTGCTCTCGACGGCTTCGATCTCCAGGGCCCGAATAACGGCAGCCCTGAGAAATGCAAACCCGCCGAGTCTTAACGCTCTTTTCATGTCTTCATTGGCCAGAGCTGACACGAACTGGGAGGCCGCCAGTTTGTCCCTGATCTCGGCAGGGCATTCACAAAAGGCGGCCTGCGCCAACCTTTCTATCTCCCTGGCCAAATGGGAAATGGGCTCTCCTTTCCGCTGTTTGTAATTTTGGAATAAAACGAAATTTAAATTCGTTAAATTTTTCGTTCCATAACGGAACTCCAGTGCCGAAACGATCGCGGTGTAATTCTGTAAACTACCAGCGGGAAGGGAAGTGAGTACACTACGAGCCGAACCCTCCAGCGATGAAACCAAGGCCAACGCCTTCCTTGGTTCATCCCACCAGTTCGCTTCAGCCACAGCCTCAAATTGAAGGTGGTACTCATTCCACCCATTTCTTCCATCGAAAACGGGTGGTCTCACGACATATCCCAGATCCGGTATGCCGCGAGGTCCGTTGTTGCCTTCGACAGGCGGAGTCGACTGCACAGCTGGCTGAGACGGAGCCGCGAGTGCGAACGGGTCAGCCGTTACAGAGTCGCGACTTACAGACGAGGTCACCGTTATGATCCTCTGTGCTAAAGTCTCTAAATTGGAAGTGATAACCTGATGGTTCGCTTCCATCGCTGCGATCCTTCCTTCTAAGGCGGCTTCACGGGCTACTAGGGCCGTCCTACCAGAACATTCTTTTATATAGTTTTCTATCGCTTTATATAGTTTGATATAGTTTTATATTGTTTTATTAGATTTACATAGTTTAATATAGTTTTATATGCTTTTATATAGTTTTATATAATTTTATATAGCTCAATGTTGTTTTATATAGTTTTATATAGTTTTATATAGTATTATATAGTTTTACATAGTTTTATTAGTTTTATACAGTTTTATTGGTTTTATATAGTTTTATATTATTTTATATAGTTTTATTAGTTTTATATTGTTTTATATAGTTTTGTGTAGTTTTATATAGTTTTACATACTTTAATATAGTTTTATATAGTTTTATATAATTTTACATAGTTTTATACAGTAATATAGTCATCATAGATTTATATAGTTTTGTATAGTGATGTGTAGTTTTTATCTAGTTTTATTTAATTTTATATTGTTTTCTGTAGTTTTATATGGTTTTATATAGTTTTATATAGTTTTATATAAATTTATAAGGATTTATATAGTTTTATTAGATTTACATAGTTCTATATAGTTTTATATAGTATTATATAGTTTTATATAGTTTTATTAGTTGTATATATTTGTCTATAGTTTTATACAGTTTTATATAGTTTTATATAGTTTCATAGAGTTCTATATTGTTTTACATAGCTTTGTATAGTTTTATATAGTTTGACATAGTTTTATTAGTTTTTCATTGTTTTATATAGTTGTGTATAGTTTTACACAGGTTTATATAGTTTTATCTAGTTTTATATAAATTTATAAAGATTCATATAGTTTTATGTAGTTTTAAATAGTATTATATAGTATTATACAGTTTTATCCAGTTTTATATAGTTTTATGTAGTTTTATGTAGTTTTATATAGTTTTAATAGTTTTCTATAGTTTTATATAGTCTTATATGGTTTTACATAGTTTTATATAGTTTTATAAGTTTTATATAGTTGTACATAGTTTTATATAGTTTTATATTGTTTTATACAGTTTTATATAGATTTACATAGTTTTATAAAGTTTTATATAGTTTTATATAGTTTTATATAGTTTTACATATTTTTATATAGTTTTATACAGTTTTATTAGTTTTAAATAGATTTATATGGTTTTATATAGTTTTATATAGTTTTATATAGTTTTATTAGTTTTTTATACTTTCATATTGTTTTGTATAGATTCATACAGTTTCATATAGTTTTATATAGTTTTATATGGCTTTATGTTGCTATATGAGTTTCATTAGTTTTATATAGTTTTATATAGTTTTATATAGTTTTATATAGTCTTATATACTTTTCTATAGTTTTGTATAGTTTTATATAGTTTTATATAGCTTAATATAGCTTAATATAGCTTTACATAGTTTTACATAGTTTTACATAGTTTCACATACTTTTATATAGTTTTATATACCATTATATAGTGTTCGTCAGGTTTATATAGTTTTACATAGTTTTGTATAGTTTTATATAGTTTTTTATAATTTTATATAGTTTTATATAGTTTTATATTGTTATATTTAGTTTTGTATAGTTTTATATAGTTTTATATACTTTTATTTTGTTTAATATAGTTTTATATACTTTCGTATAGTTTTATATAGTTTTATATAGTTTTGTATAGTTTTATATAGTTTCATTAGTTTTATATTGTTTTACATAGTATTATATAGTTTCATTAGTTTCATATAGTTTTACATAGTCTCATATAGATCTCTACAGTTTTGTTTAGTTTTATATAGTTTTATATAGATTGACAATGTTTTATGTAGTTTTATACTATTTTATATAGATTGATATTGTTTTATGTAGTTTTATATAATTTAAAATAGTTTTACATAGATTAATATAATTTTACATATTTTTATATAGTTTTATATAGTTTCATATAGATGTATTATAGTCTTACACAGTTTTATGTAGCCTTATATAGTTTCATATCGTTTGATCCAGTTTGATATAGTTTCGCATTGTTCTATATAGCTTTAGCCATAATGCGCAGAAGAGATATGGAACTGTGATATACGAGTACCCGTTTATCTTGTCCATAATGCAGAGAAAGCGACCTGTATCAATGTTATGCGTGTACACGTTTATATTATCCGTACAGCAGAGAAGCGGTCTGAATATGTGTAAAGCGATTACACTTTCGTCTTTTCCATAAGCCCAACAAGAGGCCTGGATCTGTCTATGCGAGTACACGTCGATCTTAGCCTTAAGGCAGAGAAGCGACCTGGGTCTGTATTATGCGTTGACACAATGATATTACCCGTACGGCCGAGAAGCGATGTGGGTCTGTATTATACGAGTAACAGTTAGCGTAGAACGCATCTCGGATCTGGCGGTTAGTCACAACATGTACTCTCTTAACACACATGCAGATCACTTCCCCGTCTTTGGCAAACATCAAAGTGTACTCGAATAAGACAAATCCGGATCGCGTCTCGGTCTTATGGCTAAGACCAACGTGTACTCGCATAACACACATCCAGATCGCTTGTCGGCCTTATGGCTACGATCAAAGTGTCCTCGCGTAACACACATACAGATCGCTTCTCGGCCTTATGGCTAAGATCAAAGTGTACTCGAATAAACCAAATACAGATCGCTTCTCGGCCTTATGGCTAAGATCAAAGTGTACTCGAATAACCCAAATCCATGTCGTTTCTCGGCCTTATAGCGAAGATCAAAGTGAACTCGCGTAACACACATCCAGATTGCTGCACAGCCTTATGGTTAAGATCAATCTTTACTCGCATAACACATATCCACATCGCATCACGGCCTTATGGCTAAGATCAAAGTGTACTCTCATAACACACAACCACACTGCTTCTCGGCCTTATGGCTAAGATCAAAGTGTACTCGCATAACTCACATGTGAGATCACTTTCCGGCCTTATGGCTAACATCAGAGTGTACTTGCATTACACACATCGGGATCGCTTCCCGGCCTTATGGCTAAGATCAAAGTGTTCTCGAATAACCAAAATCCAGATCGCCTTTCGGCCTTATGCCTAAGATAAAAGTGTACTCACATGACCCAAATCCAGATGGCTTCTCGGACTTATGGCTAAGATGAAAGTGTATTCGCATAAAACACATCCAGATCGTTTCTCCGGGCTTATGGCTAAGATCAAAGGGTACTCGAATAAACCAAATCCAGATCGCTTCTCGGCCTCACGGTTAAGATAAATGTGCAATCGCATAACCCCAATCCAGGTCTCTTCTCCGCCTTATGGCTAAGATCATAGTGTACTCGAATAACCCAAATGCACATCGCTTCTCGGCCTTATGGCTAAGATCTTAGTGTACTCGCATAACACACATCCAGATGGCTTCTCGGCCTTCTGGCTATGATCAAAGTGTACTCGCATAAGACACAACCAGATCGTTTCTCTGGCTTATCGCTAAGATCTGTGTGTACATGCATAACCAATGTCCAGATCGTTTCTCGGCCCTGTGGCTTAGATTAAAGTGTACTCGCATAACACACATCTAGGTCACTTCTCGTCCTTATGGCTAAGATCAAAGTGTACTCGCATAACACACATTCAGATTGCCTCTCCGCCTAATGGCTAAGATCAAAGTGTACTCGCATAACACTCATCCAGATCGCTTCTCGGCCTTATGGCTAAGATCAAAGTGTACTCGCGTAACACACATCCAGATCGCTTCTCGACCTTGTGGCTAAGATCAATGTGTACTCGCATAAGACACATCCAGATCGGTTCTCGGCCTTATGGCTAAGATCAAAATGCAGTCGCATAACACACATACAGGACGCTTCTCGTCCATATGCCTAAGATCAGGTGTACTCGCATAACACACATCAAGATCGCTTCTCGGCCTTATGGCAAAGATCAAAGTGCACTCTCCTCACACACATCCAGATCGATTCTCGGCCTGATGGCTAGGATCAAAGTGCACTCGTATAACATACATCCAGATCGCTTCTCGGCCTTATGGCTAAGATCAAAGTGTACACGAACAACCCAAATCCATATCGCAGCTCGGCTGTATGGCTAAGATCAAAGTGTACACGAACAACCCAAATCCATATCGCAGCTGGGCCGTATGGCTAAGATCAAAGTGTACTCGAATAAACCAAATCCAGATCGCTTATCGCCATTATGGCTAAGACCAAAGTGTACTCGAATATCCCAAATCTAGGTCGCTTCTCGGCCTTATGGCTATGATCAAAGTGTACTCGTAAAACACACATCCAGGTCAGTTCTCGGCCTTATAGCTAAGATCAAAGTGTACACTAATAACCCAAATCCAGATCGCTGCTCGGCCGTATGGATAAGATCAAAGTGTAGCCGCATAACGCACATCCAGATCGCTTCTCGGCATTGTGGCTAAGATGAAAGTGCACTCGCATAACACACATCCAGAACGCTTCTCGGCCTGATGGCTAGGATCAAAGTGCACTCGTATAACATACATCCAGATCGCTTCTCGGCCTTATGGCTAAGATCAAAGTGTACACGAACAACCCAAATCCATATCGCAGCTCGGCCGTATGGCTAAGATCAAAGTGTACACGAACAACCCAAATCCATATCGCAGCTGGGCCGTATGGCTAAGATCAAAGTGTACTCGAATAAAACACGTCCAGATCGCCTCACGGACTTATGGCAAAGATCAGAGTGAACTCGTATAACCCAAATACAGATCGCTACTCTGCCGTATGGCTATGTTCAAAGTGTACTCGCGTAACACACATCCAGAACGCTTCTCGCGCTTATGGCTAATATCAAAGTCTACTCGAATAACTAAAATCCAGGTCTCTGCTGGACCGTATGGCTAAGATCAAAGTGCACCGGCATGAAGCAAATCCAGATCGCTCCTCGCCCTTACGGCTAAGATCAAAGTGTACACGAATAACTAAAATCCAGGTCTCTGCTGGACCGTATGGCTAAGATCAAAGTGCACCGGCATGAAGCAAATCCAGATCGCTTCTCGGCCTTATGGCTAAGCACAAAGTGTACTCGCGTAACACTCATCCAGATCGCTTCTCGGCCATATGGCTAAGATCAAATCATACTCGAATAACATAAATCCAGAGCGCTGCTCGGCTGTATGTCCAAGATCAAAGTGTACTCGCATAAAACACATCCAGATCGCTTCGCGGTCTGATGGTTAAGATCAAAGTGCACACGAATAACCCAAATCCAGATCGCTCCTCGGTCGCATGTCTAAGGTCAAAGTGTACTCGCATAACACACATCCAGATCGCTCCTCGGCCGTATTGCTAAGATCAAAGTGTACACGCATGTCAGACATCCAGTTCGCTTCTCGGCCTCATGGATGTGATCAAAGTGTACTCGCATGACCCAAATCCAGCTCGTTTATTGGGCCTTGTGGCTATGAACAGAGTGTTATCGCATAGCACACATCCAGATCGCGTCTCGGCCTTATGGCTGAGATTTAAAATGTACACGCATAACACAAATCCAGATTGCTTCTCGGACTTAGGGCTAAGATCAGGGCGTACTCGCATAATACACATCTAGATCACTACTCGGCCTTTGGCTAAGATCAAAGTGCAATCGAATAACCCAAATCCAGATCGCTTCTCGGCTTTATGGCTAAGATCAAAGTGTATTCCCATAACACACATCGATATCGCTTCTCGGTCTTATGGCTAAGATCAAAGTGCACTCGCATAACCCACATCCATATCGCTTGTCGGCCTTATGGGTAAGATCAAAGTGTACTCGAATAACGCAAATCCAGATCGCTGCTCTGCCGTATGGCTAAGATCAAGGTGTACTTGCATAACACACATCCAAGTCGATTCTAGGCCTTATGGCTAAGATCAAAGCGTGCTGGGATAACACACATCCACAACGCTTCTCGGCCTTATTGATGAGATCAAAGTGTACTCGCATAACACACATCCAGATCGCTTCTCGGCCTTATGGCTGAAATCAAAGTGTACTCGAATAACCCAAATCCAGATCGCTGCTCGGACTTATGGCTACGATCGAAGTGTACTCGCATAACACACATCCAGATCGCTTCTCGGCCTTATGGCTGAAATCAAAGTGTACGCGAATAACCCAAATCCAGATCTGTTCTCGGCCTTGTGGCTACGATCAAAGTGTACTCGCATAACACACAACCAGATCACTTCTCGGGCTTATGCCTAAGATCAAAGTGTACTCACATAACACACAACCAGGTCGCTTCTCGGCCTTATGGCTGAGATGAACGTATACTCGCATAACACACATCCCGAAAGCTACTCGGCCTTATGGCTAAGATCAAAGTGTACTCGAATAAACCAAGTTCAGATCGCTTCTCGGCCTCAAGGCTTCGACCAACGCGTCCTCGCGTAACACACATCCAGATCGCTTCTCGGCCTCATGGCTACGATCAAAGTGTACTCGCATAACACACATCCAGATCGCTTTCGGCCTTATGGATATGATCAAAGTATACTCATAAAGCACACATCCAGAACGCTTCACGGCCTAATGCCTAAGATAAAAGTGTGATCGACTAACCCAAATCCAGATCACTTCAAGTCCTTATGGCTGAGATCAAAGTGTACTCGCATAACACACATCCAGATCGCTTCTCGGCCTTATGGCTAAGATCAAAGTGTACTCGCATAACACACATCCAGATCGCTTCTCGGCCTTATGGCTAAGATCTAAGTGTACTCGCATAACAAACGTCCAGGTCGCTTTCCGGCCTTATGGCTAAGATCAAAGTGTACTCGCATAACGCACATCCAGAACACTTCTCGGCCTTATTGATGAGATCAAAGTGTACTCGCATAACACATATCCAGATAGCTTCTCAGCCGTATGGCTAAGATCAAAGTGTACTCGCATACCCAAATCCAGGTCGCTTATCGCCCTTATGGCTAAGATCAAATTGTATTCCCATAACACACATCCATATCGCTTCACGGCCTTATGGTTACTATCAAAGTGCACTCGCATAACACACATACAGATCGCTTCACGGCCTTATGGTTAAGATCAAAGTTTGCTCGAATAACCCAAATCCAGATCGCTGCTCTGCCGTATGGCTAGGATCAAAGTATACTCGCATAACACACATCCAGAACGCTTCAGGGCCTTATGCCTAAGATAAAAGTGTCATCGACTAACACAAATCCAGATCACTTCTCGTCCTTATGGCTGAGATCAAAGTTTGCTCGAATATCCCAAATCCAGATCGCTGCTCTGCCGTATGGCTAGGATCAAAGTATACTCGCATAGCACACATCCAGAACGCTTCACGGCCTTATGCCTAAGATAAGAGTGTGATCGACTAACCCAAATCCAGATCACTTCTCATCCTTATGGCTGAGATCAAAGTGTACTCGCATAACGCACATCCAGAACACTTCTCGGCCTTATTGATGAGATCAAAGTGTACTCGCATAACACACATCCAGATAGCTTCTCAGCCGTATGGCTAAGATCAAAGTGTACTCGCATGACACACATCCCGATCGCTTCTCGGCCTTATGGCTAGCATCAAAGTGTACTCGCATAACACACATCCAGATCGCTTTCGGCCTTATGGCTAAGATCTAAGTGTACTCGCATAACAAACATCCAGGTCGCTTTCCGGCCTTATGGTTAAGAACAAAGTGTACTCGCATAACACACATCCAGATCGCTTCTCGGTCTTATGGCTAGGATCAAAGTGCACCCGTATAACCCAAATCCATATCGCTTCTCATCCGTGTGACTAAGATCAAAGTGTACTTGCATAACACTCGTCCAGAACACTTCTCCGCATTATGGCTGAGATCAAAGTGTACTCGCATAACACACATCCAGATCGCTTCTCGGCCTTATGGCTAAGATCTAAGTGTACTCGCATAACAAACATCCAGGTCGCTTTCCGGCCTTATGGCTAAGATCAAAGCGTACTCGCATAACGCACATCCAGAACACTTCTCGGCCTTATTGATGAGATCAAAGTGTACTCGCATAACACACATCCAGATAGCTTCTCGGCCGTATGGCTAAGATCAAAGTGTACTTGCATACCCAAATCCAGGTCGCTTATCGCCCTTATGGCTAAGATCAAATTGTATTCCCATAACACACATCCATATCGCTTCACGGCCTTATGGTTACTATCAAAGTGCACTCGCATAACACACATCCAGATCGCTTCACGGCCTTATGGTTAAGATCAGTTTGCTCGAATAACCCAAATCCAGATCGCTGCTCTGCCGTATGGCTAGGATCAAAGTATACTCGCATAACACACATCCAGAACGCTTCACGGCCTTATGCCTGAGATAAAAGTGTGATCGACTAACCCAAATCCAGATCACTTCTCGTCCTTATGGCTGAGATCAAAGTGTACTCGCATAACACACATCCAGATCGCTTCTCGGCCTTATGGCTAAGATCAAAGTGTACTCGCATACCCAAATCCAGGTCGCTTATCGCCCTTATGGCTAAGATCAAATTGTATTCCCATAACACACATCCATATCGCTTCACGGCCTTATGGTTAAGATCAGTTTGCTCGAATAACCCAAATCCAGATCGCTGCTCTGCCGTATGGCTAGGATCAAAGTATACTCGCATAACACACATCCAGAACGCTTCACGGCCTTATGCCTGAGATAAAAGTGTGATCGACTAACCCAAATCCAGATCACTTCTCGTCCTTATGGCTGAGATCAAAGTGTACTCGCATAACACACATCCAGATCGCTTCTCGGCCTTATGGCTAAGATCAAAGTGTACTCGCATAACACACATCCAGATCGCTTTCGGCCTTATGGATATGATCAAAGTGTACTCGAATAACACACATCCAGATCGCTGCTCGTCCGTATGGCTAAGATCAAAGTGTACTCGCATGACACACATCCCGATCGCTTCTCGGCCTTATGGCTAGCATCAAAGTGTACTCTCATAACACACATCCAGAACGCTTTCGGCCTTATGGATATAATCAACGTGTACTCGAATAACACACATCCAGATCGCTGCTCGTCCGTATGGCTAAGATCAATGTGTACTCGCATAACACACATCCAGAGCACTTCTCGGCCTTATTGATGAGATCAAAGTGTACTCGCATAACGCACATCCAGATCGCTTCTCGGCCTTATGGCTAAAATCAAAGTGTACTCGAATAACCCAAATCCATATCGCTTCTCATCCGTGTGACTAAGATCAAAGTGTACTTGCATAACACACGTCCAGAACACTTCTCCGCATTATGGCTGAGATCAAAGTGTACTCGCATAACACACATCCAGATCGCTTCTCGTCCTTATGGCTAAGATCTAAGTGTACTCGCATAACAAACATCCAGGTCGCTTTCCGGCCTTATGGCTAAGATCAAAGTGTACTCGCATAACGCACATCCATAACACTTCTCGGCCTTATTGATGAGATCAAAGTGTACTCGCATAACGCACATCCAGAACACTTCTCGGCCTTATTGATGAGATCAAAGTGTACTCGCATAACGCACATCCAGATCGCTTCTCGGCCTTATGGCTAAAATCAAAGTGTACTCGAATAACCCAAATCCAGATCGCTGCTCGGCCTTATGGCTACGATCGAAGTGTACACGAATAACCCAAATCCAGATCGCTTCTCGGCCTTATATCTAAGATCGAAGTGTACTCGAATAACCCACATCCATATCAATTTTTGGCCTTATAGCTAAGATCAAAGTGTACTCGAGTAATCCAAATCCAGATCTCTTCTCGGCCTTATGGCTATGATCAAAGTGTACTCGCATAACAAACATCCAGATCGCTTCTCGGCCTTATGGCTAAGATCAAAGTGTACTCGCATAAAACACATCCAGATCGCTTTCGGCCTTATGGATATGATCAAAGTGTACTCGAATAACACACATCCAGATCGCTGCTCGTCCGTATGGCTAAGATCAAAGTGTAATCACATGACACACATCCCGATCGCTTCTCGGCCTTATGGCTAGCATCAAAGTGTACTCGCATAACACACATCCAGAACGCTTTCGGCCTTATGGATATGATCAAAGTGTACTCGCATAACACACATCCAGAGCACTTCTCGGCCTTATTGATGAGATCAAAGTGTACTCGCATAACAGACATCCAGATCGCTTCTCGGCCTTATGGCTAAAATCAAAGTGTACTCGAATAACCCAAATCCAGATCGCTTCTCGGCCTTATATCTAAGATCAAAGTGTACTCGAATAACCCACATCCATATCAATTTTTGGCCTTATAGCTAAGATCAAAGTGTACTCGAGTAACCCAAATCCAGATCTCTTCTCGGCCTTATGGCTAAGATCAGAGTGATCTCGGATAACCCAAATCCAGATCGCTTCTCGGCCTAATGGGTAAGATCAAAGTGTACGAGAATAACCCAGATCCATACCGCTGCTCAGCTGTATGACTAAGATCAAAGTGTACACGCATAACACAAATCCAGATCGCTGCTCGGCCTTATGAATAATATTAAAGTGTACTCGCATAACACACATCCAGATCGCTTCTCAGCCTTATGGCTAAAATCAAAGTGTACTCGAATAACCCAAATCCAGATCGCTGCTGGGCCTTATGGCTACGATCGAAGTGTACACGAATAACCCAAATCCAGATCGCTTCTCTGCCTTATATCTAAGATCAAAGTGTACTCGAATAACCCACATCCATATCAATTTTTGGCCTTATAGCTAAGATCAAAGTGTACTCGTGTAACCCAAATCCAGATCTCTTCTCGGCCTTATGGCTATGATCAAAGTGTACTCGCATAAAACACATCCAGATCGCTTTCGGCCTTATGGATATGATCAAAGTGTACTCGAATAACACACATCCAGATCGCTTCTCGGCCTTCTGGCTAACATCAAAGGGTACTCGCATAACCCAAATCCAGGTCGCTTATCGGCCTTGTGGCTAAGATGAAAGTGTACTCGCATAACGCACATCCAGATCGCGTCTCGGCCTTATGGCTAAGATCAAAGTGTACTCGTATAACACACATCCAGATCGCTTCTCGGCCTTCTGGGTAAGAGCAAAGTGTACTCGTATAACACACATCCAGATCGCTTCTCGGCCTTCTGGCTAAGAGCAAAGTGTACTCGTATAACACACATCCTGATCGCTTCTCGACCTTATGGCTAATATCAAAGGGTACTCGTATAACACACATCCAGATCGCTTCTCGACCTTATGGCTAACATCAAAGGGTACTCGCATAACCCAAATCCAGGTCGCTTATCGGCCTTGTGGCTAAGATCAAAGTGTGCTTGCATAACGCACATCCAGATCGCGTCTCGGCCTTATGGCTAAGATCAAAGTGTACTCGTATAACACACATCCAGATCGCTTCTCGGCCTTCTGGCTAAGAGCAAAGTGTACTCGTATAACACACATCCAGATTGCTTCTCGGCCTTATGGCTAAGATCAAATTGTACTCTCATAACACACATCCAGATTGCTTATCGGCCTTATGGCTAAGATCAAAGTGTCCTCGCACAACACACATCCGGGATCGCTTCTCGGCCTTTTGGATAAGATCAAAGTGTAATCCTGATCGCTTCTCGGTCTTATGGTTAAGATCAAAGAGTACTCATATAACACACATCCATATCACTCATCGGCTTTTTGGCTAAGATCAAAGTGTACCCGCATAACACACATCCTGATCGCTTCTCGACCTTATGGCTAAGATCAAAGTGTACTCGTATAACACACATCCAGATCGCTTCTCGGCCTTCTGGCTAAGAGCAAAGTGTACTCGTATAACACACATCCAGATCGCTTCTCGGCCTTCTGGCTAAGAGCAAAGTGTACTCGTATAACACACATCCTGATCGCTTCTCGACCTTATGGCTAAGATCAAAGGGTACTCGCATAACCCAAATCCTGATCGCTTCTCGGTCTTATGGTTAAGATCAAAGAGTACTCATATAACACACATCCATATCACTCATCGTCTTTTTGGCTAAGATCTAAGTGTACTCATATAACCCAAATCCAGATTGCTGCTCGGCCTTATTACTAAGATCAATGTGAGCACGCATAACACAAATGCAGATATCCTCTCGGGCTTATGGCAAAGCATAACCAGAAGGCCGAGAAGCGAGCTGTATTTGGGTTATGCTAGTACGCGTTCACATTAGCCGTAAGGCCCAAGAGGCGATCTGGATCTGTGTTATGCGAACACTCATTGATAGTATCCATAATGCCGTGAAGTGATCTGGAACTGTGTGATGCGAGTATTATATAATTTTATACAGTTTTATAGAGTTTTGTAAAGTATATTACAGTTCTATATAATTTTATACAATTTTATGTAGTATTATACACGTTTCTATAACATTATGTAGTTTTAGGCGGTTTTACATTGTTTTGTATTCTTTTTCATTGTATTTCACCTTTTACATTGTGTTATGCAGTTATAAGTATTATTATGAAGTATTGTGTAGTTTTACATGGTTTTTTATAGTTTTATACAGTTTTATTCAGCTTCATATGGTTCTATTAGTTTTGTACAGTTTTATATACTTCTGTTGATTTTATATTGTTTTATACAGTTTTGTATTATTTTATACAGTTTTCATTAGTTTTATATATTTTTATTAGTTTTATATAGTTTTATACAGTTGTGTACTATTTTATACAGTTTTATATAGTTTTATATAGGTTTACATAGTTTTATTTCGTTTAACATAGTTTAATACAGTATTGTGTAGTTGTATATAGTTTTATGTGGTTCTATATAGTTTTCTATAGTTTCATATAGTTTTAAATAGTTTTATTTAGTTTTATATAGTTTTATATAGTTTTATATAGTTTTATATAGTTTTCTATGGATTGATATTGTTTTATGTAGTTTTATATAGTATTATATATATTCGTATTGTTTTATGTAGTTTTATATATTTTAATATAGTTTTAATAGATTTATATAGATTTATATAGTTTTACATAGTTTTATACAGTTTTATATAGTTTTGTTAGTTTTTTATATTTTTATATAGTTTCATATAGTTGTATATAGTTTTATATAATTTTATATAGATTGATATTGTTATGTAGTGTTATATAGTTTTACATAGACTGCTATTGTGTTATGTAGTTTTATATAGTTTTATATAGACTGATATTGTTTTATGTAGTTTTTTATAGTTTTAATAGATTTATATAGTTTTATATCGTTTTAAATAGTTTAATATATTTTTAATAGATTTATACAGTTTTATATAGCTTTATATAGTTTTATATAATATAATAAAATAAATCCCTTTAAATATAAACATTTAATTAACAACACCAGTAAATAAGAAAAAATTAAATAAATATATAATAAAATGTAAAATTATATAAATAAGCTAAATAAAATAAGCTAATACTTTCATAACCCTAAAAATGGAATATTATTCTTGTATATAATTAGTAATATGCCTGATTAAAAGGATTATTTTGATGTAATATTTAATGTAAAAATTTTACTATTACTAATTTTTTTTTTCTTAAAAATTTTAAATCACATTTTATTCCCTACAAATTTTATTTGAATTTAAATTTTAATAGATTACTATAATCTAAATATTAATTTTAATTAATCATTATAATTAATAATTAAATCAAATTTTATTCCCTCAAAGTTTTATTTAAATTTAAATTTTAATAGATTACTATAATCTAAATATTAATTTTAGTTAGTCATTATAATTTAATTTATATCTTAATCAAATTTTATTCCCTAAAAATTTTATTGAAATTTAAATTTTAATAGATTACTATAATCTAAATATTAATTTTAATTAATCATTATAATTTATAATTAAATCAAATTTTATTCCCTAAAAATTTTATTTAAATTTAAATTTTAATAGATTATTATAATCTAAATATGAATTTTAATTTATCATTATAGTTTAACTTATAACTAAATCAAATTTTATTCCCTAACAATTTTATTTAACTATTAATAAATTTTATTAAATATTTTTTTTAATATAATTAAGTGTGATTGCACATAAATCTTTGAATTTTGAAGAATTTAAAAAAATTAAATAAATATAAAATAATAAAAGTTTTTGAAATTATCTCTAAATTCTAATTTTATTAATTCAATTAAATTTTTTTTATTAAATAAATTATTTATTAATTAAAAAATTAAATGTAATTTTTCTAATATTAATTTAAAATTTTTTAAACTTACAATAATTTATGAAAAATTCAAATTATTTTTTAAATAATTAATAAATTTATATTTAATTATAAATTAATTTTAACAATTAATCAATTTTTATATTAACTTTAATTTTATCTTATATACCAATTTTAAGTTTATATTTAAAAAATTTTTTTTATTTATGATTAATTATAGAAACTTTAAATTTAATTTATATTTCTATTATATGTTTTTTAAATTTTAATAAACGAAGAATTTTATATTTTTTAATTTCTTCTATCTCAGGATTAATAATAATTTTTTCATGTTTAATAATTATAATAAATAAAGAAATAAATATTTATTATATAATATTTATATTCTCTATTTGAATAAAAATAGGTATTATACCAATACATTTTTGAACAAATATTATTATAAAAAATATAAATTATTTTCTTATTTTTTATTTTACAACATTTATAAAATTTATTCCAATATTAATTATTTACTATTTTTGTAATTAAAATTTTTTTTTTATATAACTTTATATTTTACATTATTAATATCACCAATTTTTATAATATCTCAAATTTCACTAAAATTAATATTTTCATATTCATCAATATTTCATTCATCATTAATAATTTTTTTAATTAATTTTAATAATGAAATTTGATTACATTATTTTTTTATATATTTATCAATTTCTTATTTACTGTTTATATTCTGAAATTATTTTAATTTTTATAACTCTATAAATTTAAAATCATATTTATATTTTAATAAATCGAACAAATTTAAATTAACAATATTAATTCTTTTATATTGTCAATTACCACCAATAACCTCATTTATTATAAAAATTGATATAATACAAAATTTAATAAAAATAAATATATTTAAAATAACTATTTTTTTTATTATAATAATATCTGTATTTTCAACATTTAATTATTTAAATTTGTTTAATTTAAACTTTTCTGATACTCAAATAAAATACACTTACATATTTAATTTTAAAAAATTAATATTTAATTTTCTTTATAATAAAATATTTTATTTTTTTTTTTTTCAATAATATATTTTTTTTACTAAAATTTTAATTACTAATATAATAATATTTTTAAATTTGCTATTTAATATTTTTATTTAAATTATAAAATTTTATTAATTAATAATATCAGAATTATCTATTCATAAATAAATTTACAATTTATCCCTTAATTTCAGTCATGATATTTTTTATAAAGATTGTAAGTTAATTAATAAACTCTTATCCTTCAAAGATTAATATATAAATAATTTTATCAATCTTAAAAATTTAAATTTTTATATTTAATATATCAAAATGATTTTATTCAACAAACCATAAATATATTGGAATACTATACTTTATTTTTGCAATATGATCAGGAATACTTGGATCATCAATAAGAATAATTATTCGAATAGAATTAAGTACTCCAGGATCATGAATTGATAATGATCAATTATATAATACTATTGTAACAGCTCATGCATTTTTAATAATTTTTTTTATAGTAATACCATTTATAGTTGGAGGATTTGGAAATTGATTAATTCCACTAATATTAGGAGTTCCAGATATAGCATTTCCACGAATAAATAATTTAAGTTTTTGATTATTAATTCCTTCAATTATACTATTAATTATTAGAAGAATTTCTGGATCTGGAATAGGTACAGGTTGAACAGTTTATCCTCCATTATCATTAAATACATTTCATACATCAATATCAGTTGATTATGGAATTATTTCATTTCACATTGCAGGTATATCATCAATTTTAGGAGCAATAAATTTTATTACAACAATTTATTATTCAAAAAATATTTCATTAAATTATAATCAAATTTCATTATTTCCTTGATCAATTATTATTACAGCAATTTTATTACTCTTATCATTACCTGTATTAGCAGGAGCTATCACAATACTATTAACTGATCGAAATTTAAATACATCATTTTTTGAACCATCAGGAGGAGACCCAATTCTTTATCAACATTTATTTTGATTTTTTGGTCACCCTGAAGTTTATATTTTAATTCTACCTGGATTTGGTTTAATCTCACAAATTATCATAAATGAAAGAGGAAAAAAAGAAACATTTGGAAATTTAAGAATAATCTATGCTATATTAGGCATTGGATTTTTAGGTTTTATTGTATGAGCACATCATATATTTACTGTAGGTTTAGATGTTGATACTCGAGCATATTTTACTGCCGCAACTATAGTAATTGCTGTTCCAACAGGAATTAAAGTATTTAGATGACTATCAACATTCTACAGAATTCAAATTTTCTTAAATCCATCAATTTTATGATCTTTAGGATTTATTTCATTATTTACAATTGGTGGTTTATCAGGAATTATATTATCTAATTCATCAATTGATATTATCCTTCATGATACATATTATGTTATTGGTCATTTTCACTATGTTCTATCTATAGGAGCTGTCTTTGCAATTTTCTCAAGAATTATCCATTGATATCCAAATTTTACTATATTAACATTAAATAAAAAATTATTAAATATTCATTTTTTTATAATATTTATTGGTGTAAATTTAACATTTTTTCCTCAACATTTTTTAGGATTAATAAGAATACCACGACGATATTCTGATTATCCAGATGCATATTATTGCTGAAATTTAATTTCTTCAATTGGATCATTAATCTCATTTAATAGATTAATGTTTTTTATTTTCATTATACTTGAAAGTTTAATTAAACAACGATTAATTCTAATAAAATACATTTTTTCATCATTAGTGTTAAGGTTTTATTTGGGTACATGCGTACATTTATTGATTGGAACAGTTTATATAGATATAATTTAATATTGAGTTATTATGCTAACAGTTATAAGTAACATTTTTACATAACGATGTTCTTGGCGCGAAAACACTAAGCACGTGTTACCCCATACCCAAGCACAAGCGGAAGGGAAGAAGAAACTTATATCTAAATGAGCATCGTCGCTACAACGCCCTCATATATATATTCTATGTTGTTCCCATTCATGGCGGTCACTTTGAATAATCATAAGCTATATTTTCCAACACTCCCCCTTTCAAAGTGCCCCTAAATACATTTCTTTCAAGTTAATTTCGCTTACAGTAATTAATCGATACATTAATTTCGCATTTTTAACAAATCTATAAATTTTTCTACTTTACATTTTGGTATCGACTTAGTTAACATATCAGCAACCATTTCATCTGTTTTAAGATATTTCAATTCTATTTCACCACGTTCTTGCATCTCCCTTGAATAATGGTAGCGTATATCTATATGTTTACTTCTATTATGAAATACGTTATTTTTACTAAGTTGAATCGCACTTTGGTTGTCTCAAAATATATTTACTTTATTAACCATTAAACTAGTGAGTTTCGTATATGATAAAAATCTTTTTAAATATATAGCCTCTTTCACAGCCTCTGACATTGCCATATATTCAGCTTCCATTGTTGATAAAGCTACAGATTTTTGCTTTTTCGAGGCCCAGCTGATTGGCCCCCCTGCTAATATTGCAATGTACCCAGACCGCGATCTTCTTCCATTTTCATCAGCTGCCCAATCTGAGTCGACATATAATTCAACTTGCTTATTGCTGGCTAGATAAGTAATTGTTGGAAAATATAGCTTATGATTATTCAAAGTGACCACCATGAATGGGAACAACATAGAATATATATATGAGGGCGTTGTAGAAACGATGCTCATTTAGATATAAGTTTCTTCTTCCCTTCCGCTTGTGCTTGGGTATGGGGTAACACGTGCTTAGTGTTTTCGCGCCAAGAACATCGTTATGTAAAAATGTTACTTATAACTGTTAGCATAATAACTCAATATTAATTTATATCTATATAAACTGTTCCAATCAATAAATGTACACATGTACCCAAATAAAACCTTAACAATTAGAATGAATTAATTTATCCCCTTCTGAACATTGTTTTAATGAATTACCTATAATTCTTTTTAAAAATTAATTTAATATGGCAGATTTTAAGTGCAATGGTTTTAAACACCATAAATAAAATATAAATTTTTATTAAAAATTGCTCATTGAAATATATATTCACTTCCAGACCCAAATTCACCATTAATAGATAACCTAATTTATTTTTATAATTTCACAATAATTATCTTAATAATAATTACTATATCTATTATTTACATAAATTGTATAATTATAGAAAATAAATTTATTAATTTAAAATTTATTAAAAATCATAATTTAGAAATAATTTGAACTATTATTCCAATAATTATATTATTAATTATTTCTATTCCATCATTAAAAATACTTTACTTTATTGATGAATTATGAAACCCAACCTTTTTTTCAATTAAATCAATTGGACACCAATGATATTGATCTTACGAATACCCAGAATTTAATAATAATTCAATTGATTCTTATATAATTAATCTATTAGAATTAAATTCATTTCGATTATTAGATGTTGATAATCGATTAATCATCCCATTTAATACACCTATTCGAATTTTAACAACATCAATAGATGTAATTCATTCATGAACAATTCCTTCAATAGGAATTAAAATAGATGCAACACCAGGACGAATTAATCAAATATCTTTAATCTCATTACGACCAGGATTATATTTCGGTCAATATTCAGAAATTTGTGGAGCCTACCATTCATTTATACCAATTACTATTGAAAGAACAAATTTAAAAAACTTTACAAATTGAATAAATAACTTAAATCTATAAATAAAAAAGAATTAGTTAAATTTATAACATTAAATTGTCAATTTAAAATTATTTTTATAAAAATATTTTTTTAATATTATCATTAAGTATCTTCAAAATAAAGAATTAACCTTTTAAGTTAAATATAATAAAAAAATATTCTTAATGATAATAATTAAAAATAATTCTTTAATTCCTCAAATAAGACCAATAAAATGAACTTTAATTTTAATTTTAATTATTATTTTATTCTTTATTATTACAATACTGATTCATTTCATAATAAATAATTTTATTAACTAAAATAAAATAATAATAAAAAAACAAATTTCAAAAAAAAATGATAAATAAATAACTATATAAAAATATTATGATAACAAACATATTCTCAATTTTTGACCCTTCAACATCTAATAACTATTCTTTAAATTGAATTATTATAATTTGACCTATCTTAATTTTCAATTGATCTTATTGATTTATTCCCTCGCGATTTAACTTTAAATGAATTATATTAATAAACTTTATCTTAAATGAATTTAAAATTTTAACAAAAAAAATTGATCATTATAATTTAATTATATTTTTAAGATTATTTCACTTAATTATAAACATAAATCTAATTAGTTTAATACCTTATGTATTTACACCAACAAGACATATAAGAATCAATTTAAGATTATCTTTAAGAATATGAATTAGATTTATAATATTTGGTTGAATTAAAAATACAAAACATATATTAATTCACCTTGTACCAATAAATACACCCTCAATATTAATAAGATTTATAGTATTAATTGAATCAATTAGAAATTTAATTCGACCATGAACTTTAGCAATTCGATTATCAGGAAATATATTAGCTGGACATTTATTATTATCTTTATTAGGTTCCTCAATAACAAACTTATCAATTAAATTTATCCCAACAATAATTATTATTCAAAATTTATTAATAATACTACAAATTTCTGTAGCATTTATTCAATCTTATGTATTTTCAATTTTATCATTATTATATTTTAATGAAACAAATTAAATTTATGAAAATTAATATAATTACAAATTCAAAAAATAATCCATTTCATATAACAACAAATAGACAATGACCATTAATTTTATCATTTAATCTTATAAACTTATTATTTAATAATATTATTAGATTCAATTTAAATTTTTCCTTTCTTAATTTATTAAATTTATTTACATTAATACTAACATCATATCAAGATGACGAGACTTAATTCGAGAAAGAACATTTGAAGGATTCCATAATTTAAATATCATAAATATAATTAAATTTAGAATAATTCTATTTATTATTTCTAAATTATTTTTCTTTATTTCATTTTTTTAAACTTTTCTACATTCATCAATTTCACCTTCAATAGAAATTGGAAATTTATGACCTCCAAAAATAATTAATATATTTAATCCATATGATATCCCATTATTAAACTCAATTATTTTAATTTATTCAGGAATAACAATTACATGAAGACATAATTTAATCAAAAATAATTATAAAAAATCATTAAAATTATTAAATATAACAATTTATTTAGGAATATATTTTTCAATACTACAATATATTGAATATTTAGAAGCTAATTTTACATTTAATGATAGAATTTTTGGATCAATTTTTTTTATAGCAACAGGATTCCATGGAATTCATGTAATTATTGGAACCATATTTTTAATTATTTGTTCTGTACGATTAAAAAAAAATCACTTTTCAATAATTCATCATTTAAATTTTGATCTAGCATCATGATATTGACATTTTGTTGATATAATCTGATTAATTTTATATATTTTAATTTATTGATGAATATATTAAATTATATAAATAGTATAATAAAATTACATTTAATTTCCAATTAAAAAATTTACAATTAAAATTTAATTTATATAATATTTTTTATTTTAATAATAATATTATTTTTAATTTTTATTCCAATATTAATTTTCTTAATTAATAAATTTTTATCAATAAAAATAAATAAAGACCGAGAAAAAATTAAACCATTTGAATGCGGATTCGACCAATTAACATCCCCACAATTACCATTTTCTATTCAATTTTTTTTCATTACTTTAATATTTCTAATTTTTGACATAGAAATTATCTTAATCTTACCTATTATTAATTCACTAAATAACTTACAAAATTCAACAATTTAAATGTTTTTAATATTTATTATAATTCTTTTTATAAGATTATGATACGAATGAACATTTAATTATTAAATATGAATTTAAAAAAATTATATATATATATATATAAAGTAAAATAATACAAATTAATTTCGACTTAATTATTTGGATAAACTTATTCCTATATATATATATATAAAATTAGGATATTATTTAATAAATTAATATATAACATTAAAATTGCAATTTAAAATAATTTTATAATATATCTCAATTAATTGAAACCAAAATAGAGGTAAATTAATGTTAATAATTTAAATGAATACAAAATATTCCAATTAATGAAATAATAAACTATGAACTTCTAATTCATTTCAAAATGACATAAATCATTTATATTTCTAAATTTATATAGTTTATTAAAAACATTATATTTTCAGTATAAAAAAAATTTATTACTTAAAAATTTATAAATATTTAAAAATTTAACAATTACAATTATATTTTCAATATCATACTCTAAATTTAAGCTATTTAAATATAATAAAACTTGTATAAATAAAAAAATATAAAAATAATAAAATAATAAAATAATATATTTACAACACCAATATTTTCTTTATAAATTTTAATTAAAATACCATTTTTAATTATAAAATTAATTAAAAATTTTAAATTTATTATAAAAACTTTATCTACAGATTTATCAAATATAACCTCAAAATTAAATATTTTATTAATAAATCAAATATAAAAAATTTTTAATAAATATTCTGAATAAAATGTACTTAAAATAAAATTAAATACCTCAAAATATTCTTTTTTTAAAAAAATTAAACTTTTAAATTCAAAATAAAATATTAAAGACAAAAAATATATAAATAATAAAATATATTTATCATTTAATGTTATCTTAAAATTTTCATAAATAAATATATTATAAAAATATTTACCATAAAAAATTCTAAAAAAACTCATAAAAAAAAGAATAACTTATATATTTTAATCCTCCTTCATATATATAAAATAATTAACATAATAAATTAATACCCAATTTAATAAACGAATACTATAACTTATCGTAAATACTATTGAAATATATAACATAATTATAATAAAAGTAAGTAAATTAAAATTATAAAATATCTCCATAATTAAATCCTTAGAAAAAAAACCAGTAATAAAGGGAAATCCACATAAATTTAAAATTGATAAAATAAATATTAATCTTTTTAAAGGATTAACATAATAATTTCCCCCAAAAAAACGTAAATCTTGTATACCTAAATTTATATGAATAAATCTTCCAACACTTAAAAACATTGTAGACTTAAATAAAGCATGACAAATTAAATGAAAAAATCCTAAATCAATATTACCTAACAATAAAATCCTTATTATAAAACTTAATTGACTTAAAGTTGATAAAGCAATAATCTTTTTAAAATTTATTTCAAAATTTGCTATTAATCCAGACATAAATATTGTAAAACTAAAAATTAATAATATAACAATATTCATAAAATTTAAATCTATAAATATTTTATTATAACGAATTAATAAATAAACACCTGCAGTTACTAAAGTAGAAGAATGAACTAAAGAAGAAACAGGTGTAGGTGCAGTTATAGCTGCTGGTAACCAAAAAGAAAATGGAAACTGTGCACTTTTTGTTAATATTATAATTGACATAAATAATAAAATTAATTTATAATCCTGATAAAAAAAAACATTTCAAGAACCAAAAAATGACAATATACAAACAATTAAAATTAAAGCTACATCCCGTAATCGATTACAACAAATAGTTAATATACCAGAATTATAAGAATTTTTATTTTGATAATAAATTACCAAACAATAAGAAATTAACCCCAACCCATCTCAACCTAAAATAATACCAATTATTCTAGGTCTTAAAATTATTAAACATATAGAAATTATAAAAATAAAAACTAACAATTTAAAACGTTCAATATATAAATCTTCTTCTATATATTCAACACTATATAATATAACAATTCCAGTAATTAAAATAACTGTACGTAAATATATTATACATATAAAATCAATATAAATAACAAATCTAAATTTTATAGAATTCATTTCAACAATTATTCATTCCATAAAATAAATAATTTTAAATAAATATAAATAAAATCCGAAAAAAAAGAAAAGAAAAATATAAATAAAAAATAAACCATAAATCTTATAATAATAATTTAAAGTAAACATTACATCTTTGAAATCACAATTCAATATTTTTTTTAAACTACTTAAATTTAATAAAATCAAATTATAAAAATATTGATAAATTAAAAATAAATAAATTTAAAGGGATTCAATGAGATAAAACAATTAAATAATCTATTAAACTATATTTATTAATTTTACAAAAATTAAATTCACCATGTTGTGTATACCTAAATAAATTTAATGAATAAAAAAATCTAAAAAATATTAAAACTATTAAAATAAATGAATTTAAAAAATTTCAATTAACTAAACTTATAATTAAAAAAATTTCACTAATTGAATTCAATGATAATGGAGCAGATAAATTTGATGTACATAATAAAAATCATATTAAAGACATTCTAGGATATAAATTTATTAATCCTTTATTTATTAATATTAATCGTCTATTTCTTGATAAATAACATAAATTTACTAAAAAAAATAACCCTGATGAACATAAGCCATGAGAAATTATTATTATGTATCTCCCTTTAATTCCACTATTTCTTAATGTTATCATTCTAAGAATAAGCTACTAAAATTTTCATATCAATTTGACGTATACATAAAATACTAATTAATATTGATCCAACAATTCTAAAATATATAATAATTTCATTAAATTCAATAAAATTTTTTATAAATATTAACATAAATCGAATTAAACCATAAATTCCTAATTTTAATAAAATCTCTGCTAAAATTATTGACCCAATAACAGGAGCTTCAACATGAGCTTTTAATAACCAAGAATGAAATATAAATATAGGAATCTTAACAAAAAATGTATATATAAAAAATAAAAGTATAAATATATTCAAATACTTAATTTTTAATATTTCAAAATAATATATCATTAAAATATTATAAAAATAACATAAATCCAAAATAAAAATTAAAAAAGGTAAAGAAAAAAATATTGTATAAAATAATAAATAAAATGAAGCTAATCCTCGTATTTCACCTAAACCTCATTTTATAATAATAAAAAATATAAGAACTAATCTAATTTCAAATATAAAATAAAATATTAATAAATTTATTGAAGTAAATACAAAAATTAAAGAAATTAATAATATTACTATTAACATTTTAAAATAAAAAAAATCATTATTTTTAACATAAAAAAAAATAAAAATTAAACCAAAAATTAAAAATGTTAATGATAATAATATGTAAGAATATAAATTCATTCTAAATATTTCATTAATTATTCCATTTTCTACAAATTGATTAAAACAAAAAAATGGAATTACACAAAATAATAATATTAATATTCCTAATAAATGCTTATTATTAAAAAAAATTAATAAAATTATTATAAAAATTATATAAATTATCATATTAAATTTAATACTTCTACACTTTGATTCCCAAATAAAAAAATTATTCTAATTATTAATCCTAATCCAATTATACTTTCACAAACTCCTATAATTAAAATAATTAAAAATAATCAATCATTTAAATCCAAATTTAATAATATTAAAACTAAATGTAAAATTAAAATTAATTAAAACTCTAAACAAATTAAAATTAATAAAAATCTCTTAAATCTTAATATCATTAATAAAATAATTACAAATAATAATAATATATAATTAAATGCACTTATAATTTAAAAAAATTATAATAATCTATTAAATAAATTTATTTAACAAATTTCAAAAAAATTATTTTAAAATAATATCTTTAACTCCCAAAATTAAAATTTTTTTAAAACTATTTCTTGATAAAATTAAATTAAGCTATATAATTTAAATACATAAAATATTAATTTTGTAAATTAAAATTAGAACTTTATTCTTATAGCTAATAAACCTATTTATTAAAATTATCATTTTTAAAATCATTATATTAATATGAATAAAATTATATAATATTTCAGAAAATAATTTCTCTCCAATAAATCTTATATTAATATTAATTTAATACACCCTAACTTTAATAATAATAAATTATATCTTTATACCAAAAAAATCTTTATACTTAATAATAATTTTTATCACAATCATTAGAAGAATACTAATTATATTTATATACTTTGTTAGATTAATAAATAACTTATTTTATAAAAAAATAAGATAAATAATTACTTTATCTTCATAAATTATATATTTTTATTATTTTTTATCATAAATTTATACTTAAACAAAAATAAAATAATAATTAATTCAATTAATGAAAATATTAATATTTATAAAATCTTTGAATATCCTTATATTTTAATCACTTTTTATTTAGTAAATTTATTATTATTAATTTTAATTTTAACAATAAAAATTTCCACAATTAACAAAACAAATTTATCATTACGAAAAATCAAAAATTAATATTTATGAAAAAAAAAATTTTTCATAAGTTAATTAATCTTAATCCATTAACAAAAATACTTAATATATCATTAATTAACTTACCAACACCCATAAGTATTAATTATTTATGAAATCTAGGATCAATTTTAGGTTTATTCCTAATAATTCAAATCATTTCAGGATTATTCTTATCTTTTCATTACTGCCCTAACATTAATCTAGCATTTGATAGAACTATCCATATTATAAAAAATATTAATCTTGGGTGATTTATACGATTAACTCACATAAATGGAGCCTCATTCTTTTTTATATCAATATTTATTCATATCGCTCGAGGAATTTATTATTTTTCATTTACACTTACAAAAGTATGATTAATTGGAATTATTATTCTATTATTATCTATAGCAACAGCATTCTTAGGATATGTATTACCTTGAGGACAAATATCTTTTTGAGGAGCAACCGTAATTACTAATTTATTATCAGCTATCCCATATTTAGGACAAATAATAGTTCAATGAATTTGAGGAGGATTTTCAATTAATAATGCTACTCTAAATCGATTCTATTCATTTCATTTTATTTTACCAATAATTATTTTATTAATAGTAATTCTACATTTATTTTTCTTACATTTAAGATTTTCTCATAATTCAATAGGCTTAAGAAGAAAACTTTACATATTATCTTTTAATCCTTATTTTATTATTAAATATTTATTTGGTTATATAATTATTTTAATACTTTTTTTTCAATTACAATCAAATTTCCTTGTATACTAAGTGATCCTGATAATTTTATTTTTGCAAATCCTATAGTTACTCCTGAACATATTAAACCTGAATGATATTTCTTATTTGCATACGCTATTCTTCGATCTATCCCAAATAAATTAGGCGGTGTAATTCTTCTATTATTATCAATTTTAATTTTAATTACATTAACAATATTAAATAAAACTAATATAAATTCATGTAAATATTATTATTTAAATAAAATAAATTTTTGATTATTTATTATATCATTTATTATATTAACATGACTAGGAAAACAATTAATTGAATATCCATATATTCAATTAACACAATTATTTTCAATTATCTATTTTTCCTACTTCTTTATTTCTCCAATTTTAAATTATTTTTGAGATAAACTTATTTATTATAACTAAGTTAACGAGCTTGAAATAAGCATATATTTTGAAAATATAATATAGATTTATTAAATCTATTAACTTTAAAAAATAATTATTAATAAAAATTCCTTAAATATAAAATTTAATAAAATATAATATAAAGAAATTAATAAAAATTTTTTTCAACATAAATCTATTAATTGATCATAACTAATTCGAGGACAAATTGAACGTATCAAAATAATAAAAAAAAATGAATATTAACAAATAAAACAAAATTTCAACTTATTAAATATAAACCAAAAAAAATTTATACTATAATAACTCTAACAAAAACAATTCTTAAATACTCAGATATAAAAATTAATGTAAATATACTTCTAAAATATTCAATATTAAAACCTGAAACTAACTCAGATTCACCTTCAATTAAATCAAAAGGTGAACGATTTAATTCAACTAATATACTAATTAAAAATATTAAATAAATAGGAAATATATATATAAATATATACATATAAAATTGATACTTTAAAAAATTATATAATGAAAAATCTTCAATTAATAAAATTAAAATAAACAAAATTAAAAATAAACTAACTTCATAAGAAACTGATTGAGCAATAGATCGAATAGAACCTAATATTGAATAATTTGAATTAGAAATTCAACCTCTTAACATTACAGGATAAACAATTTAACCAATAATTATTAACATAAATAAAATTCCATAATCAATAAAAATTATATAACAATTTATTGGATAAATAAATCAAATTAATATAGAAAACAAAAATATTAAAATTGGTATAAACTTATAAATTAAAAACTTTCTTTTTATAACGAAAAACAACTCTTTACACAATAATTTAATTGCATCTCTAAAAGGTTGAAAAAACCCTAAAAATCCAACTTTATTCGGACCTACCCGAAATTGAACTAAACGTAACAATTTACGTTCAAAGAATGTCAAAAAAGCTATTCTAACTAAATTGAAAATTAATAAAATAATAAATATAAAAAGATCTAAAATAATTATCTTAAATTCAAATAAAATTATTATCTATTATAATACTTATTCTTATAATATTCATAAATTCTAAATTTATAACACTTTTCTGTCAAGATAATTATTAATAAATTTAAATTATACTAAAAATAATATTTATATAAATTTAGTCCTTTCGTACAAAAATTTAAAATTAATTTAAAGATAGAAACTGATCTGGCTTACACCGATCTGAACTCAAATCATGTAAAATTTAAAAAGTCGAACAGACTTAATATTTAAATATCTTCATTTAAATTTAATTTTAATTCAACATCGAGGTCATAAACATTTTTATAAATATGATCTTTCCAAAAATATTATGCTGTTATCCCTAAGGTAATTTTTTCTAATAATTCTTATAAACAATCTCAAAAATTTTACAATAATTACTGATAAAAATATTTTAAAGTTTATTAAATTTAAATATCCTCCCAATTTAATAATAAATCAATTAATTAAAAATTAAATTTTAAAAATATTTAATAAACTATATTATAAAATTCTATAGGCTCTTCTCGTCCCTTAAAAAAAATTAAGCATTTTTACTTAAAATTTAAATTCATAATTTATACTTGAAACAGTTTATATTTCATTAACTCATTCATACAAGACCTTAATTAAAAGCCAAATTATTATGCTACCTTTGCACAGTCATGAATACTGCAACTATTTAAAATCAAATTCATTGAGTAGAGCTTACCTTAAAATAAAATCAAAAAGAAATGTTTTTGTTAAACATTTGAATATAAATTTTGCCGAATTCTTTAAGTATAAATAAATATAATATTTATTTTATTTTTAAATAAATTTAATTACTAATTTAATCATTATAAATAATTTCAATTAATTTTAAAATATTATTTTATAAAAAATACATTAATAAAATTAAATTAATAATAAATAAAAATAAATTATAAAATTTTTTATATTAATAACAAATTTTATGTTTATAAATTTATAAACTTTAATTTTAAAATTATAAAATAAATTTATAGATTCTCCCATAAATTTTTTATATTTAATAAATTTTAAATTATATATATACATACATATATATATATAATAAATTTTAATTAAATATAATTTATATATATATATATATATAATAAAAAGAATAAAAATTAATTTAAATATATGAATTAAATTCAATTCTAAAATAACTAGATATCTAAAATTTGAAAAAAATTTCATTTCTAAATAAATATTAATAAACATTTTGCTACATATAATATTATATTTATTTAGATCATTTTATTTTCGAGATTCATATATTTATACATATAAATTAAATAACCCTGATACAAGAGATACAAAAATAAATTTTATTTTTATAAAATTAAAACATTTCTTTCACAATACTATTAAATAAAAAATAAATTTATTCAAAAATTTTACTAAAACAATATAAAATTAAATTACTTAAAAAAAAAAAATAAATATAACAAATATTATATATATATAAATTCTATTTAATAAAATTTTAAATTATAAAAATTAATCTTTTTATTGTAAATAAAAAATTTTTATTAAACTAAAATTAAATAAGTACATTTTCCAATACACTCACTTTGATACGACTTATTTCAATTTTAATGAAATTGACGGGCGATTTGAACATTAAATAAAATAAATTCAAACAATAGAATTTTATTTATTTTACTTTTAAATCCAATTTTATAAAAATATTAAAATTTTAAATTCAAAAATTTAATTTAATGTAACTCATATAAATCTAAAAAAAAATACATTTTGATCTGAATTCTTATATTTAAAAAAAATATTTTTAAATTATAAAACTTAAATTTATAATCTCTACAAAACGACAATACATAATCAATATCTTCAGTTTGTCTTAACGTGGATTATCCAATTAATCTACAAGTTCCTCTAATTTAAAGATATTTAACCGCCAAATTTTTTAATTTTAATGATTAACATGTAATTATTAACTTATAATTTTCATATTCAATAATAGGCTATCTAATCCTAGTTTACTTTAAATATTTAATAAAAATAATATCTATAAAAATTAAATTAATTAAAATTGTATATTTCACCAATAAAAATTTAATAAAAACTAATTATCTAAACAAATTATTTAAAATAAAATTAAATCAATTTATAAATAAAGTTTAACCGCAGATGCTGGCACTTATTTATCCTTTATTTAAATTAAATTTCTCATTATAACATTAATTAATAAAAAAAATTAATTACTAAAATAAAATTATTAAAACTATTAAAATTTTAATAAATAAAAATTTTATATAATAAATTAAATTAAATAATTAATTAAAATTTTAAAATCAATAACCTTTATTTTTCAATTAAAATTCATCTATAAAAAAATATTCACAACAAATTCTTTAAATTTAATTAAAATCTCCCTAACTCAAATTAAATCTATTAAATTTATTAGTGATTAAATTTTTTCACTGAAAATTAAAACTACCGACTAAAATTCTTTTACTTTCTATAAATGTTATTCGGTAAAATTTTTACCTTACTTATCTAAAATATCTATAAATAAATATTTAATAAAAAAATAAATAATTTTTACATAAATTTATATTAAATTAATCAATTTTATATTTAATTAAATTAAATTATTATATAATTAATAAATAATTATAAACTATATATATAAATATTTAATATATATATATATATATATATACAATATTACTTATATATATATTAAATATTAATATTCATATAAAGAAATAATTAATATATAATGTATATACATTTATATTTAATTAAATATTTAAATTAAAATTAATCTTTAATAAATAATTAAAATCTCCCTAAATATTTTACATTAATAAATATATAAATAGTTAACATATATATACATACATATATTTATATATATATATATTAAATATTTATATATATATACATATATATATATAGAATAAATATAATAAAATAGTTTAATATAGTTATAATAGCTTTATATAGTTTTATATAGTTTTATTAGTTTTATATAGTTTTTCATAGTTTTATATAGTTTTATATAGTTTTATTAGTTTTATATAGTTTTTTGTAGTTTTATTAGTTTTATTATGTTTTATATAGTTTTATACAGTTTTATATAGTTTTATTAGTTTTATTATGTTTTATATAGTTTTATATAGTTTTATTAGTTTTATATAGTTTTTTGTAGTTTTATTAGTTTTATTATGTTTTATATAGTTTTATACAGTTTTATATAGTTTTATTAGTTTTATTATGTTTTATATAGTTTTATATAGTTTTATACAGTTTTATATAGGTTTATTAGATTATTATTAGTACTCGAATAAACAAAATCCAGATCGCTCCTCGGACTTATGGCTACGATCAAAGCGTACTCGCATGACACTCATCCACATCGCGTCTCGGCCTTAGGGCTAAGATCAGAGTGTACTCGCATAACACACATCCAGATCGCTCCTCGGACTTATGGCTACGATCAAAGCGTACTCGCATAACACACATCCAGATCGCTTCTGGGCCCTATGGCTAAGATCAAACTGTACTCGCATAACACGCATCTAGAACGCTTCTCGTCCTTATGTCTAAGACGAAACTGTACCCGAATAACCCAAATCCAGACCGCTTCTCGGCGTTGTGGCTATGATCAAATTGCACTCGCATATCACACATCCAGATCACTACTCGGCCTTATGGCTAAGATCAACGTGTACTCGTATAACACACATCCAGATCGCTTCCTCAGCCTTATGGCTTAGATCAAAGTGTACTCGAATAATCCAAATCCAGGTCGCTTCTGGGCCTTATTGCTAAGATCAGAGTGTACTCGCGTAACACACATCCATAACGCTTCTCGGCCTTATGGATAAGTACAAAGTGTACTCGAATAACAAAAATCCAGAGCGCTACTCGGCCGTATGGCCAAGATCAAAGTGTTCTCGCATAACACACCTCCAGATCGCGTCCCTGCCTTATGGCTAAGATCAAAGTGTACTCGAATAAGACAAATCCAGATCGCTTGTCGGCCTTATGGCTATGAACAAAGTGTACTCGCAGAACACACATCCAGATTGCTTCTCGGCCTGATGGCTAAGATCAAAGTGTACTCGAATAACCCAAATCCAGATCGGATGTAGGCGTTATGGCTATGATCAAAGTGTACTCGAATAACCCAACTCCAGATCGCTTCTCGGCATTATGGCTAAGAGCAAGGTGTACTCGCTTAACACACATCCAGAATGCTTCTCGGCCTTATGGCTAAGATCAAATGTACTGTCATAACATACAACCAGATCGCTTCTCGGGCTTATGGTTAAGATCAAAGTGTACTCGCATAACACACATCCAGATCTTTTCTCGGCCTTACGGCTAAGACCAAAGTGTACTCGTATAACACACATCCAGATCGCATCTCGTCTTTATGGCTAAGATCAAATGTACTGTCATAACATACAACCAGATCGCTTCTCGGGCTTATGGTTAAGATCAAAGTGTACTCGCATAACACACATCCAGATCGCTTCTCGTCTTTATGGCTAAGATCAAAGTGTCCTTGCATAACACACTTCCAGATCGCTTGTCGGCCTTACGGCTAAGATCAAAGTGTACACGAATAATACACATTAAGATCGCTTGTCGGCCCCATGGCTAAGATCGAAGTTTACTCGAATAACACAAATCCAGATCGCTTCTCGGCCTTATGGCCAAGATCAAAGTGTACTCGAATAACACACCTCCAGATCGCTTCTCGGCCTTATGGCTAAGATCAAAGTGTACCCGAATAAACCAAATCCAAATCGGTTTTCGGCCTTATGGCTAAGATCAAAGTGGACTCGAATAAACCAATTTCAGATCGCTTCTCGGCCTTATGGATAACATCAAAGTGTACTCGCTTAACACACGTCTAGATCGCTCGTCGGCCTTATAGCTAAGCTCAAAGTGCACTCAAGTAACCCAAATCCAGATCGCACCTCGGCCTCATGGATAAGATCAATGTGTACTCGCATAACACACATCTAGATCGCTCGTCGGCCTTATGGCTAAGCTCAAAGTGCACTCGAGTAACCCAAATCCAGATCGCTTCTCGGCCGTATGGCTAAGATCAAAGTGTACTCGCATAACACACGTACAGTTCGCTTCTCGTGCTTATGGCTAGGAGCAAAGTGTACTCGCATAAAACACATCCAGATCGCTTCTCCGCCTTATGGCTAAGATCAAAGTGTACTCCCATAACACACATCCAGATCGCTTCACGGCCTTATGGCCAAGATCAGAGTGTACTCGCACGACCCAAATCCAGGTGGCTTCTCGGCCTTATGGCTAAGATCAATGTGTACTCGAATAACACAATTTCAGATCGCTTCTCGGCCTTATGGATAACACCAAAGTGTACTCGCTTAACACACGTCTAGATCGCTCGTCGGCCTTATGGCTAAGCTCAAAGTGCACTCGAGTAACCCAAATCCAGATCGCTTCTCGGCTTTATGGCTAAGATCAAAATGCCCTCGCATAACACACATCCAGATATCCTGTCGGGCTTATGGCAAAGCATAACCATAAGGCCGAGAAGCGAGCTGGATTTGGCTTACGCTAGTACGCGTTCACATTAGCCGTAAGGCCCGGGAGGCGATCTGGATCTGTTTTATGCGAGCACACGTTGATATTAACCATAATGCCGAGAAGCGATCTGGAACTGTGTTATGCGAGTTTTATATAATTTTATACAGTTTTATACACTTTTATAAAGTATATTATAGTTCAATATAATTTTATACAGTTTTATGTAGTATTATACACGATTCTATAGCATTATGTAGTTTTAAGCGGTTATACATTGTTTTGTATTCTTTTTTATTGTATTTCACCTTTTACATTGTGTTATGCAGTTATACATATTGTTGCGCTGGGCGGGTCCTGGAGTGCTCGCCCGCGACATGTTTATTTACAATGTTCTTATTTACACTAATATTTACAATTTCATACAAATATTACAGAATGTAGTCTATAGCTCAACACGTCTATTCTCGTCAAAGACTACTCGTTTGTCTTCGTTTACTCTGACCAACTCCTTAGCGACCAGTTTATTTCAACCCCCTTCAGATCCTAATGGTTGGATCAGCCGTGCATGCTGGAGAGATGAGTTCGATACATCGCAACCTCGTTAATTCGATGTATCGCAACAATATTATTATGAAATTTTCTGTAGTTTTCTATGGTTTCTTATAGTTTTATACAGTTTTATACAAGTTTATATGGTTATATCAGTTTTATATAGTTTTATATAGTTCTGTTAATTTTATATAATTTTATACAATATTGTATTATTTTATACAGTTTTAATTAGTTTTATATATTTCTATTAGTTTTATATAGTTTCATATAGTTTTACATAGTTTTATGTAGTTTTATATAAATTATTATAGTTTTATATAATTTTATATAGTTTTATACAGTTTTATTAGTTTCATATAGTATTATATAGTTTAATGAGTTTTATATAGTATTATATAGTATTATATAGTTTTATATAGTCTTATATAGCTTTAAATAGTTTTATATAGATTTGTATAGTTTTATATAGTATTATATAGTTTTATACAGTTTTATATAGTTTTATATAGATTTAGATAGTTTTATATAGATTTATATAGTCTTATATAGTATTATATAGTTTTATATAGTTTTATATAGTTTTATATAGTTTTATATAGTTTTATATAGTTTTATATAGTTTTGTATAGTTTCATATAGTTTTATTATTTTTACATAGTTTTATACAGTTCTATATAGTTTTATGTAGTTTTATATAGTTTTATATAGTTTTATATAGTTTTATATAGTCTTATATAGTTTAACATAGTTTTATATAGTTTCATATAGTTTTATAAACTTCTATATAGTTTTATATAGTTTTACATAGTTTTATATAGTTTTATATAGTTTTATATAGTATTATATAGTTTTATATAGTTTTATATAGTTTTATATAGTTTTGTATAGTTTTATATAGTATTATATAGTTTTATATTGTTTTATATAGTTTTATATAGTTTTGTATAGTTTCATATAGTATTATTATTTTTACATAGTTTTATGTAGTTCTATATAGTTTTATGTAGTTCTATACAGTTTTATATAGTTTTATATAGTCTTATATAGTTTTACATAGTTTTATATAGTTCTATGTGGTTTTATATAGTTTTATATAGTTTCATATAGTTTTATATAGTCTTATATAGTTTTACGTAGTTTTATATAGTTTTATAAAGTTTAATATAGTTTTATATAGTTTTATATAGATTTAGATAGTTTTATGTAGATTTATATAGTTTTATATAGTATTATATAGTTTTATATAGTTTTATACACTTTTATATAGTTTTATATAGTTTTGTATAGTTTCATATAGTTTCATTATTTTTACATAGTTTTATATAGTTCTATATAGTTTTATGTAGTTTTATATAGTGTTATATGGTTTATATAGTCTTATATAGTTTTAAATAGTTTTATATAGTTCCACGTGGTTTTATATAGTTTTATACAGTTTTAATTAGTTTTATATATTTCTATTAGTTTTATATAGTTTCATATAGTTTTACATAGTTTTATGTAGTTTTATATAAATTATTATAGTTTTATATAATTTTATATAGTTTTATACAGTTTTATTAGTTTCATATAGTATTATATAGTTTAATGAGTTTTATATAGTATTATATAGTATTATATAGTTTTATATAGTCTTATATAGCTTTAAATAGTTTTATATAGATTTGTATAGTTTTATATAGTATTATATAGTTTTATACAGTTTTATATAGTTTTATATAGATTTAGATAGTTTTATATAGATTTATATAGTCTTATATAGTATTATATAGTTTTATATAGTTTTATATAGTTTTATATAGTTTTATATAGTTTTATATAGTTTTATATAGTTTTATATAGTTTCATATAGTTTTATTATTTTTACATAGTTTTATACAGTTCTATATAGTTTTATGTAGTTTTATATAGTTTTATATAGTTTTATATAGTTTTATATAGTCTTATATAGTTTAACATAGTTTTATATAGTTTCATATAGTTTTATAAACTTCTATATAGTTTTATATAGTTTTACATAGTTTTATATAGTTTTATATAGTTTTATATAGTATTATATAGTTTTATATAGTTTTATATAGTTTTATATAGTTTTGTATAGTTTTATATAGTATTATATAGTTTTATATTGTTTTATATAGTTTTATATAGTTTTGTATAGTTTCATATAGTATTATTATTTTTACATAGTTTTATGTAGTTCTATATAGTTTTATGTAGTTCTATACAGTTTTATATAGTTTTATATAGTCTTATATAGTTTTACATAGTTTTATATAGTTCTATGTGGTTTTATATAGTTTTATATAGTTTCATATAGTTTTATATAGTCTTATATAGTTTTACGTAGTTTTATATAGTTTTATAAAGTTTAATATAGTTTTATATAGTTTTATATAGATTTAGATAGTTTTATGTAGATTTATATAGTTTTATATAGTATTATATAGTTTTATATAGTTTTATACACTTTTATATAGTTTTATATAGTTTTGTATAGTTTCATATAGTTTCATTATTTTTACATAGTTTTATATAGTTCTATATAGTTTTATGTAGTTTTATATAGTGTTATATGGTTTATATAGTCTTATATAGTTTTAAATAGTTTTATATAGTTCCACGTGGTTTTATATAGTTTTATATAGTTTTACATAGTTATATATAATTTTATATAGTTTTAGATAGTTTTATATAGTTTTATATAGTTTTATATAGTTTTACATAGTTTTATATAGTTCTATATAGTTTTATGTAGTTTTATATAGTTTTATATAGTTTTATATAGTTTTATATAGTCTTATATAGTTTAACATAGTTTTATATAGTTTATATAGTTTTATATAGTTTTATATAGTTTTATATAATTTTATATAGTTTCCCTTAGTTTTATGTAGATTGATATTGTTTTATGTAGGTTTATATAGTTTTATATATTTTGATATTGTTTTATGTAGTTTTATATAGTTTAATTTAGTTTTAATAGATTTATATACTTTTAAATAATTTTATATAGTTTTATACAGTTTTACATAGTTTTATGTAGTTTTATATAGTTTTGTTAGTTTTATATAGTTTTATATAGTTTTACATAGTTTTATATAGACTTATATAGTTTTATATTGTTTTTTATAGTGTTATATAGTTTTATATAGTTTTATATAGTTTTATACAGTTTTATATAGTTTTATATAATTTTATATAGTTTTAAATAGTTTTATTAGTCCCATATTGATTTATATAGTTTTGCGAGGCCCATATAGTTTTATATAGTTTCATTAGTTTTACATAGTTTTATATAGTTTTATATAGTTTCATATAGGTTTATTAGTTTTACATTGTTTTATATAGTTATATGTAGTTTCATATAGTTTTATATAGTTTTATATAGTTTTATATAGTTTTATATAGACTTAGATAGTTTTATATAGATTTATATAGTTTTATATAGTATTATATAGTTTTATATTGTTTTATATAGTTTTATATAGTTTTGTATAGTTTCATATAGTATTATTATTTTTACATAGTTTTATGTAGTTCTATATAGTTTTATGTAGTTCTATACAGTTTTATATAGTTTTATATAGTCTTATATAGTTTTACATAGTTTTATATAGTTCTATGTGGTTTTATATAGTTTTATATAGTTTCATATAGTTTTATAAAGTTTTATATAGCTTTATATAGTTTTATATAGATTTAGATTGTTTTATATACTTTTATATAGTTTTATTTGTTTTGTATAGTTTTATATAGTTTTATATAGTTTTATATAGTTTTATATAGTTCTATATAGTTTTATATAGTTTTATATAGTTTTATATAGTTTTATATAGTTTTATATAGTTTTATATAGTTTTACACAGTTTTATATTGTTTTATTAGTTTGATATAGCCTTATACAGTTTTATATAGTTTTATATAGTTTTACACAGTTTTATATAGTTATATATAGTTTCATATAGTTTTATATAATTTTATATAGTTTTATATACTTTTATATAGCTTCATATAGTTTTATATAGTTTTATATAATTTTATGCAGTTTTATATAGTTTTATATAGTTTTATATAGGTGTATATAGTTTTCTATAGTTTTATATAGTTTTATATAGTTTTATATAGTTTTATATTGTTGTATATAGTTTTATATAGCATTATATAGTTTTATATAGTTTTATATAGTTTTATATAGTTTTATATAGTTTTATACAGTTTTATATAGTTTTATATAGTTTTATATAGTTTTATATAGTTTTATATAGTTTTATACAGTTTTATATACTTTTATACAGTTTTATATACTTTTATATAGTTTTATTTGTTTTGTATAGTTTTATATAGTTTTATATAGTTTTCTATAGTTCTATATAGTTTTATATAGGTTTATATAGTTCTATATAGATTTATATATTTTTATACAGTATTATATAGTTTTAAATAGTTTCATATAGTTTACTATAGTTTTATTAGTTTTATATAGTTTTATATAGTTTTATATAGTTTTATATAGCTTTATTAGTTTTATATAAGTTTATACAGTTTTATATACTTTTATATAGTTTTATATAGTTTTATATAGTTTTACACAGTTTTATATAGTTTTATTAGTTTTATATAGTTTTATATAGTTTTATACAGTTTTATATAGTTCTATATAGTTTTATATATTTTTATACAGTTTTATATAGTTTTATATAGTTTCATATAGTTTTATATAGTTTTACACAGTTTTATATAGTTTTATTTGTTTTGTTCAGTTGTATATAGTTATATTAGTGTGATATAGCCTTATACAGTTTTATATAGATTTATATAGATTCATATAGTTTTATATAGTTTTATAAGGTTTCATATAGTTTTATAAAGTTTTATATAGTTTTATATAGTTTTATGTAGTTTCATATAGTTTTATTTAGTTTTATATAGTTTTATATAGTTTTATATAATTTATTATAGTTTTATATAATTTTATATAGTTTTATACAGTTTTATTAGTTTCATATAGTTTTATATAGTTTAATGAGTTTTATATAGTATTATATAGTATTATATAGTTTTATATAGTCATATATAGTTTTAAATAGTTTTGTATAGATTTGTATAGTTTTATATAGTATTATATAGTTTTATATAGTTTTATATAGTTTTATATTGTTTTGTATAGTTTCGTATAGTTTTATTAGTTTTACATAGTTTTATATAGTTCTATATAGTTTTATATAGTTTTATATAGTTTTATATAGTCTTATATAGTTCTACGTAGTTTTATATAGTTTTATATAGTTTTATATTGTTTTATATAGTTTTATATAGTTTTGTATAGTTTCATATAGTTTCACTATTTTTACATAGTTTTATATAGTTCTATATAGTTTTATGTAGTTTTATATAGTGTTATATGGTTTTATATCGTCTTATATAGTTTTACATAGTTTTATATAGTTCCACGTGGTTTTATATAGTTTTATATAGTTTCATATAGTTTTATAAAGTTTTATATATCTTTATATAGTTTTGTATAGATTTAGATAGTTTTATATAGATTTATATAGTTTTATATAGTATTATATAGTTTTATATAGTTTTATATAGTTTTATATAGTTTTATATAGTTTTGTATAGTTTCATATAGTTTTATTAGTTTTACATAGTTTTATATAGTTTTATATAGATTTATATTGTTTTATAAGGTTTTATATAGTCTTATATAGTTTTACATAGTTTTATATAGTTTTATACAGTTTTATATAGTTTCATATAGTTTTATACAGTTTTATATACTTTTACACAGTTTTATATACTTTTATATAGTTTTATTTGTTTTGTATAGTTTTATATAGTTTTATATAGTTTTATATAGTTTTATATAGTTCTATATAGTTTTATATAGTTTTATATAGTTTTATATAGTTTTATTAGTTTGATATAGTTTTATATATTTTTAAATAGTTTTATATAGTTTTATACAGTTTTATATAGTTTTATACGGTTTTACACAGTTTTACATAGTTCTGTATAGTTTTATATAGTTTTATAAAGTTTATATACTTTTTATACCGTTTATTAATTTTATATAGTTTTACACAGTTTTATATATTTTTATATAGTTTTGTATAGTTTTATTTGTTTTATATAGTTTTATATAGTTTTCATATAGTTTTATTAGTTTAGTATGCTTTTATTTTGTTTTATATAGTTTTATTTAGTTTTATTTGTTTTGTATAGTTTTATACAGTTTTATATAGTTTTATGTAGTATTATATAGGTTTATATAGTTTTATATAGTTTTATATTGTTTTATATAGTTTTATATAGTTTTATATAGTTTTATATAGTTTTAAATGGTTTTATATAGTTTTATATAGTTTTATATAGTTTTATATAATTTTATATACTTTTATACAGTTTTATATAGTTTTATATAGTTTTATATAGATTCATACAGTTTTATATAGTTTTATATAGTTTTATATAGTTTTATATAGTTTTATATAGTTTTATATACTTTTATATACTTTTATACAGTTTTATATAATTTTATATAGATTCATATAGTTTTATATAGTTTTATATAGTTTAATATAGTTTTATATATTTTTACACAGTTTTATATAGTTTTATTCTTTTGATATAGCCTTATACAGTTTTATATAGATTTATATAGATTAATATAGTTTTATTTGTTTTGT
>NW_027475447.1:0-49181 GCF_051020985.1 Nomia melanderi | reverse complement strand
TTATATAGTTTTGTATACTTTTATATATTTTTATATAGTTTTATATAGTTTTATCTACTTTTATTAGTTTTATATAGTTTTATATAGTTTTATATAGTTTTACATAGTTTTATATAGTTTTATATAGTTTTATATAGTTCTATTAGTTTTATATAGTTTTATATAGATTTATATAGTTTAATTAGTTTTATATAGTATTATTAGCTTCATATAGTTTTATATAGTTTTATATAGTTTTATACAGTTTTATATAGATTTATATAGTTTTATATAGTTCTATATAGTTTTATTAGTTTTATATAGTTTTATATAGTTTTATATAGTTCTATATAGTTTAATTAGTTTTATATAGTTTTTCATAGTTTTATATAGTTTCATTAGTTTTATGTAGTTTTATATATTTTTATATATTTTTATATAGTTTTATATAGTTTTATATAGTTTTATATCGTTTTATATAGTTTTATATAGTTTTATATAGTTTTATATAGTTTTATATAGTTATATTAGTTTTATATAGTTTTATATAGATTTATATAATTTAATTGGTTTTATATAGTATTATTAGTGTTATATAGTTTTATATAGTTTTATATAGCTTTATATAGTTTTATATAGTTTTATATAGTTTTATATCGTTTTATATAGTTTTATATAGTTTTATATAGTTTTATATAGTTATATTAGTTTTATATAGTTTTATATAGATTTATATAATTTAATTGGTTTTATATAGTATTATTAGTGTTATATAGTTTTATATAGTTTTATATAGCTTTATATAGTTTTATATAGTTTTATATAGTTTTATATCGTTTTATATAGCTTTATATAGTTTTATATATTTTCATATAGTTTTATATAGTTATATATAGTTTTATATAGTTTTATATAGTTTTATATAGTTTTATATAGTTTTAAATAGGTTTATACAGTTTTATATAGTTTTATGTAGCTTTATATAGTTTTATATAGTTTTATATAGTTTTATATAGTTTAATTAGTTTTATATAGTTTTATATAGTTTTATATAGTTTTATATAGTTTTATATAGTTTTATACAGTTTTGCATAGTTTTATATAGTTTTATTAGTTTTATATAGTTTTATATAGATTAATATAGTATTATTAGTTTTATATAGTTTTATATAGTTTTATATAGTTTTATATAGTTTTATACAGTTTTATATAGTTTTATATAGTTATATATAGTTTTATATAGTTTTATATAGATTTATATAGTTTTATATAGTTCTATATAGTTTGATATCGTTTTATATCGTTTTATATAGTTTTATATAGATTTATATAGTTTTATGTAGTTTTATATAGTTTTATTAGTTTTATATAGTTTTATATAGATTTATATAGTTTTATATAGTTTTATATACTTTTATATAGTTTTATATAGTTTTATATAGTTTGATATAGTTTTATATAGTTTAATTAGTTTTATATAGTTTTATATAGTTTTATATAGTTTTATACAGTTTTATATAGATTTATATAGTTTTATATAGTTCTATATAGTTTTATTAGTTTTATATAGTTTTATATAGTTTTATATAGTTCTATATAGTTTAATTAGTTTTATATAGTTTTTCATAGTTTTATATAGTTTCATCAGTTTTATGTAGTTTTATGTATTTTTATATAGTTTTATATAGTTTTATATATTTTTATATAGTTTTATACAGTTCTATATATTTTTATATAGATTTATATAGTTTCATATAGTTTTATATAGTTTTATATAGTTTTATATAGATTTATATAGTTTTATATAGTTCTATATAGTTTTATATCGTTTTATATCGTTTTATATAGTTTTATATAGTTTTATATAGTTTTATATAGTTTTATATCGTTTTATATAGTTTTATATCGTTTTATATCGTTTTATATAGTTTTATATAGTTTTATATAGTTTTATATAGTTTTATATCGTTTTATATAGTTATATAGTCTTATATATTTTCATATAGTTTTATATAGTTATATATAGTTTTATATAGTTTTATATAGTTTTATATAGTTTTATATCGTTTTATATAGTTTTATATAGTTTTATATATTTTCATATAGTTTTATATAGTTTTATATAGTTTTATATCGTTTTATTAGTTTTATATAGTTTTATATAGATTTATATAGTTTAATTAGTTTTATATAGTATTATTAGTTTCATATAGTTTTATATAGTTTTATATAGTTTTATACAGTTTTATGTAGTTTTATATAGTTTTATATCGTTTTATATATTTTCATATAGTTTTATATAGTTTCATATAGTTTTATATAGGTTTATATAGTTTTATATGGGTTTATATAGTTTTATAAAGTTTTAAATAGATGTATTTGTTTAATATAGTTTTTATAATATTATATAGTCTTATATAGTTTTATATAGTTTGATATAGTTTTACATAGCTTCATATAGTTTTATATAGTTTTATACAGTTTTATATAGTTTTATATCGTTTTAATAGTTTTATATAGTTTTATATAGTATTATATAGTATTATATAGTTTTATATAGTTTTATATAGTTTTGTATAGTTTTATATAGATTTATATAGTTTCATATCGTTGTATATCGTTTTATGTCGTTTTATATAGTTTTATTAGGTTTATATAGTTTTATATAGTTTTATATAGTTTTATATAGTTTAATTAGTTTTATATAGTTTTATATAGTTTTGTATAGTTTTATATAGTTTTATATAGTTTTATATAGTTTTACATAGTTTTATATAATTTTATTAATTTTATATAGTTTTATATAGATTAATATAGTATTATTAGTTTTATATAGTTTTATATAGTTTTATATAGTTTTATATAGTTTTATATAGTTTTATATAGATTTATATAGTTTTATATAGTATTATATAGTATTATATAGTTTCATACAGTTTTATATAGTTTTATATAGTTTTATATAGTTTTATATAGTTTTATATTGTTTTATATAGTTTTATATAGTTTTATATAGTTTTACATAGTTTCATATAGTTTTATATAGTTTTATATAGTTTTATATAGTCTTATATAGTTTTATATAGTTTTATATAGTCTTATATAGTATTATATAGTTTTATACAGTTTTATATAGTTTTATTAGTTTTACATAATTTCATATAATTTTATATAGTTTTATATAGTTTCATATAGTTTTATATAGTTTCATATAGTTTTATATGGGTTTATATAGTTTTATAAAGTTTTAAATAGATTTATTTGTTTAATATAGTTTTTATAATATTATATAGTCTTATATAGTTTTATATAGTTTTATATAGTTTTACATAGTTTCATATAGTTTTATATAGTTTTATATAGTTTTATATAGTTTTATATAGTTTTATATAGTTTTATATAGTATTATATAGTATTATATAGTTTTATATAGTTTTATATAGTTTTGTATAGTTTTATATAGTTTTATATAGTTTTATACAGTTTTATATAGTTTTATATAGTTTTATGTAGTGTTATATAGTTTTATTAGTTTTATATTGTTGTATTAGTTTTATATAGTTTTATATAGTTTTACATAGTTTTACATAGTTTCATATAGTTTTATATAGTTTTATATAGTTTTATTTAGTTTTATATAGTTTTATATAGTTTTATATAGTTTTACATAGTTTCATATAGTTTTATATAGTTTTATATAGTTTTATATAGTTTTATATAGTTTTATATAGTTTTGTATAGTATTATATAGTATTATATAGTTTTATATAGTTTTATATAGTTTTGTATAGTTTTATATAGTTTATATAGTTTTAGACAGTTTTATATGGGTTTATATAGTTTTATAAAGTTTTAAATAGATTTATTTGTTTAATATAGTTTTTATAATATTATATAGTCTTATATAGTTTTATATAGTTTTATATAGTTTTACATAGTTTCATATAGTTTTATATAGTTTTATATAGTTTTATATAGTTTTATATAGTTTTATATAGTTTTATATAGTATTATATAGTATTATATAGTTTTATATAGTTTTATATAGTTTTGTATAGTTTTATATAGTTTTATATAGTTTTATACAGTTTTATATAGTTTTATATAGTTTTATGTAGTGTTATATAGTTTTATTAGTTTTATATTGTTGTATTAGTTTTATATAGTTTTATATAGTTTTACATAGTTTTACATAGTTTCATATAGTTTTATATAGTTTTATATAGTTTTATTTAGTTTTATATAGTTTTATATAGTTTTATATAGTTTTACATAGTTTCATATAGTTTTATATAGTTTTATAGTTTTATATAGTTTTATATAGTTTTATATAGTTTTGTATAGTATTATATAGTATTATATAGTTTTATATAGTTTTATATAGTTTTGTATAGTTTTATATAGTTTTATATAGTTTTAGACAGTTTTATACAGTTTTATATAGTTTTATATAGTTTTATGTAGTTTTATATAGTTTTATTAGTTTTATATTGTTGTATTAGTTTTATATAGTTTTATATAGTTTTACATAGTTTTACATAGTTTTACATAGTTTCATATTGTTTTATATAGTTTAATATAGATTTATATAGTTTTATATAGTTTTATACAGTTTTACATAGTTTTATATAGATTTATATAGTTTCATATCGTTTTATATCGTTTTATATAGTTTTATTAGGTTTATATAGTTTTATATAGTTTTATATAGTTTTATATAGTTTTATTAATTTTATATAGTTTTATATAGTTTTATATAGTTTTATATAGTTTTATATAGTTTTATATAGTTTTATATAGTTTTATATAGTTTTACATAGTTTTATATAATTTTATTAATTTTATATAGTTTTATATAGATTAATATAGTATTATTAGTGTTATATAGTTTTATATAGTTTTATATAATTTTATATAGTTTTATATAGTATTATATAGTATTATATAGTTTTATACAGTTTTACATAGTTTTATTAGTTTTACATAATTTCATATAGTTTTATATAGTTTTATATAGTTTTATATAGTTTTATATAGTTTTATATAGTTTTATATAGTTTTATATAGTTTTATTAGTTTTATATAGTTTTATATAGATTTATATAGTTTAATTAGTTTTATATAGTATTATTAGTTTCATATAGTTTTATATAGTTTTATATAGTTTTATACAGTTTTATATAGTTTTATATAGTTTTATATAGTTTTATGTAGTTTCATATAGTTTTATATAGTTTTATATAGTTTTATATGGGTTTATATAGTTTTATAAAGTTTTAAATAGATTTATTTGTTTAATATAGTTTTTATAATATTATATAGTCTTATATAGTTTTACATAGTTTCATATAGTTTTATATAGTTTTATATAGTTTCATATAGTTTTATATAGTTATATATAGTTTTATATAGTTTTATATAGTTTTATATAGTTTTATATCGTTTTATATAGTTTTATATAGTTTTATATATTTTCATATAGTTTTATATAGTTATATATAGTTTTATATAGTTTAATATAGTTTTAAATAGGTTTATACAGTTTTATATAGTTTTATGTAGTTTTACATATTTTATATAGTTTTATATAGTTTTATATAGTTTTATATAGTTTTATATAGTTTTATATAGTTTCATATAGTTTTATATAGGTTTATATAGTTTTATATGGGTTTATATAGTTTTATAAAGTTTTAAATAGATGTATTTGTTTAATATAGTTTTTATAATATTATATAGTCTTATATAGTTTTATATAGTTTGATATAGTTTTACATAGCTTCATATAGTTTTATATAGTTTTATATAGTTTTATATAGTTTTATATAGTTTTATATCGTTTTATTAGTTTTATATAGTTTTATATAGTATTATATAGTATTATATAGTTTTATATAGTTTTATATAGTTTTGTATAGTTTTATATAGATTTATATAGTTTCATATCGTTTTATATCGTTTTATGTCGTTTTATATAGTTTTATTAGGTTTATATAGTTTTATATAGTTTTATATAGTTTTATTAGTTTTATATAGTTTTATATAGTTTAATTAGTTTTATATAGTTTTATATAGTTTTGTATAGTTTTATATAGTTTTATATAGTTTTATATAGTTTTACATAGTTTTATATAATTTTATTAATTTTATATAGTTTTATATAGATTAATATAGTATTATTAGTTTTATATAGTTTTATATAGTTTTATATAGTTTTATATAGTTTTATATAGTTTTATATAGTTTTATATAGTTTTATATAGTTTTATATATTTTTATATAGTTTTATATAGTTTTACATAGTTTTATATAATTTTATTATTTTTATATAGTTTTATATAGATTAATATAGTATTATTAGTTTTATATAGTTTTATATAGTTTTATATAGTTTTATATAGTTTTATATAGTTTTATATAGTTTTATATAGTTTTATATACTTTTATATAGATTTATATAGTTTTATATAGTATTATATAGTATTATATAGTTTCATACAGTTTTATATAGTTTTATATAGTTTTATATAGTTTTATATAGTTTTATATAGTTTTATATAGTTTTATATAGTTTTATATAGTTTTATATAGTTTTATATAGTTTTACATAGTTTCATATAGTTTTATATAGTTTATATAGTTTTATATAGTCTTATATAGTTTTATATAGTTTTATATAGTCTTATATAGTTTTATATAGTTTTATTAGTTTTATATAGATTTATATAGTTTAATTAGTTTTATATAGTATTATTAGTTTTATATAGTTTTATATAGATTTATATAGTTTAATTAGTTTTATATAGTATTATTAGTTTCATATAGTTTTATATAGTTTTATATAGTTTTATACAGTTTTATATAGTTTTATATAGTTTTATATAGTTTTATATAGTTTCATATAGTTTTATATAGTTTTATATAGTTTTATATGGGTTTATATAGTTTTATAAAGTTTTAAATAGATTTATTTGTTTAATATAGTTTTTATAATATTATATAGTCTTATATAGTTTTATACAGTTTTATATAGTTTTACATAGTTTCATATAGTTTTATATAGTTTTATATAGTTTTATATAGTTTTATATTTGTTTTATATAGTTTTATATAGTTTTATTTAGTTTTATATAGTTTTATATAGTTTAATATAGATTTATATAGTTTTATATAGTTTTATATAGTTTTATATAGTTTTATATAGTTTTATATCGTTTTATATAGTTTTATATAGTTTTACATAGTTTCATATAGTTTTATATAGTTTTATATAGTTTTATATAGTCTTATATAGTTTTATATAGTTTTATATAGTCTTATATAGTTTTATATAGTTTTATTAGTTTTATATAGATTTATATAGTTTAATTAGTTTTATATAGTATTACTAGTTTTATATAGTTTTATATAGATTTATATAGTTTAATTAGTTTTATATAGTATTATTAGTTTCATATAGTTTTATATAGTTTTATATCGTTTTATATAGTTTTATTAGGTTTATATAGTTTTATATAGTTTTGTATAGTTTTTATTAGTTTTATATAGTTTTATATAGTTTAATTAGCTTTATATAGTCTTATATAGTTTTATATAGTTTTATATAGTTTTATATAGTTTTATATAGTTTTATATAGTTTTATATAGTTTTATATAGTTTTACATAGTTTTATATAATTTTATTAATTTTATATAGTTTTATATAGATTAATATAGTATTATTAGTTCTATATAGTTTTATATAGTTTTATATAATTTTATATAGTTTTATATAGTATTATATAGTATTATATAGTTTTATACAGTTTTACATAGTTTTATTAGTTTTACATAATTTCATATAGTTTTATATAGTTTTATATAGTTTTATATAGTTTTATTAGTTTTATATAGTTTTATATAGATTTATATAGTTTAATTAGTTTTATATAGTATTACTAGTTTCATATAGTTTTATATAGTTTTATATAGTTTTATACAGTTTTATATAGTTTTACATAGTTTTATATAATTTTATTAATTTTATATAGTTTTATATAGATTAATATAGTATTATTAGTTTTATATAGTTTTATATAGTTTTATATAGTTTTATATAGTTTTATATAGTTTTATATAGTTTTATATAGTTTTATATAGTTTTATATAGTTTTACATAGTTTTATATAATTTTATTAATTTTATATAGTTTTATATAGATTAATATAGTATTATTAGTTTTATATAGTTTTATATAGTTTTATATAATTTTATATAGTTTTATATAGTATTATATAGTATTATATAGTTTTATACAGTTTTACATAGTTTTATTAGTTTTACATAATTTCATATAGTTTTATACAGTTTTATATAGTTTTATATAGTTTTATGTAGTTTTATATAGTTTTATTAGTTTTATATTGTTGTATTAGTTTTCTATAGTTTTATATAGTTTTACATAGTTTTACATAGTTTCATATAGTTTTATATAGTTTTATATAGTTTTATTTAGTTTTATATAGTTTTATATAGTTTTATATTGTATTATATAGTTTTATTTAGTTTTATATAGTTTTATATAGTTTAATATAGATTTATATAGTTTCATATAGTTTTATACAGTTTTACATAGTTTTATATAGATTTATATAGTTTCATATCGTTTTATATCGTTTTATATAGTTTTATTAGGTTTATATAGTTTTATATAGTTTTGTATAGTTTTATATAGTTTTATTAGTTTTATATAGTTTTATATAGTTTAATTAGTTTTATATAGTTTTATATAGTTTTATATAGTTTTATATAGTTTTATATAGTTTTATATAGTTTTACATAGTTTTATATAATTTTATTAATTTTATATAGTTTTATATAGATTAATATAGTATTATTAGTTTTATATAGTTTTATATAGTTTTATATAGTTTTATATAGATTTATATAGTTTTATATAGTATTATATAGTTTCATACAGTTTTATATAGTTTTATATAGTTTCATATAGTTTTATATAGTTTTATACAGTTTTATATAGTTTTATATAGATTTATATAGTTTCATATAGTTTTATATCGTTTTATACAGTTTTATTAGGTTTATATAGTTTTATATAGTTTTATATAGTTTTATATAGTTTTATATAGTTTTATATAGATTTATACAGTTTTATATAGTTTTATGTAGTTTTATATATTTTTATTAGTTTTATATAATTTTATATCGTTTTACATAGTTTTATTAGTTTTATATAGTTTTATACAGATTTATATAGTTTTATATAGTCTCATATAGTTTTATAGAGTTTTATTAGTTTTATATGGTATTATATAGTTTTATATAGTTTTATATAGTTTTATATAGTTTTATATAGTTTTATATAGTTTTACATAGTTTTATATAATTTTATTATTTTTATATAGTTTTATATAGATTAATATAGTATTATTAGTTTTATATAGTTTTATATAGTTTTATATAGTTTTATATAGTTTTATACAGTTTTATATAGTTTTATATAGATTTATATAGTTTTATATAGTATTATATAGTATTATATAGTTTCATACAGTTTTATATAGTTTTATATAGTTTTATATAGTTTTATATAGTTTTATATAGTTTTATATAGTTTTATATAGTTTTATATAGTTTTATATAGTTTTACATAGTTTCATATAGTTTTATATAGTTTTATATAGTTTTATATAGTCTTATATAGTTTTATATAGTTTTATATAGTCTTATATAGTTTTATATAGTTTTATTAGTTTTATATAGATTTATATAGTTTAATTAGTTTTATATAGTATTATTAGTTTATATAGTTTTATATAGATTTATATAGTTTAATTAGTTTTATATAGTATTATTAGTTTCATATAGTTTTATATAGTTTTATATAGTTTTATACAGTTTTATATAGTTTTATATAGTTTTATATAGTTTTATATAGTTTCATATCGTTTTATATAGTTTTATATAGTTTTATATGGGTTTATATAGTTTTATAAAGTTTTAAATAGATTTATTTGTTTAATATAGTTTTTATAATATTATATAGTCTTATATAGTTTTATATAGTTTTATATAGTTTTACATAGTTTCATATAGTTTTATATAGTTTTATATAGTTTTATATAGTTTTATATAGTTTTATATAGTTTTATATAGTTTTATATAGTGTTATATAGTATTATATAGTTTTATATAGTTTTATATTGTTTTGTATAGTTTTATACAGTTTTATATAGTTTTATACAGTTTTATATAGTTTTATATAGTTTTATGTAGTTTTATATAGTTTTATTAGTTTTATATTGTTGTATTAGTTTTATATAGTTTTATATAGTTTTACATAGTTTTACATAGTTTCATATAGTTTTATATAGTTTTATATAGTTTTATTTAGTTTTATATAGTTTTATATAGTTTTATATAGTTTTATATAGTTTTATTTAGTTTTATATAGTTTTATATAGTTTAATATAGATTTATATAGTTTTATATAGTTTTATACAGTTTTACATAGTTTTATATAGATTTATATAGTTTCATATCGTTTTAAATCGTTTTATATAGTTTTATTAGGTTTATATAGTTTTATATAGTTTTGTATAGTTTTATATAGTTTTATTAGTTTTATATAGTTTTATATAGTTTAATTAGTTTTATATAGTTTTATATAGATTTATATAGTTTTATATAGTTTTATATAGTTTTATATAGTTTTACATAGTTTTATATAATTTTATTAATTTTATATAGTTTTATATAGATTAATATAGTATTATTAGTTTTATATAGTTTTATATAGTTTTATATAGTTTTATATAGTTTTATATAGTTTTATATAGATTTATATAGTTTTATATAGTATTATATAGTTTCATACAGTTTTATATAGTTTTATATAGTTTCATATAGTTTTATATAGTTTTATACAGTTTTATATAGTTTTATATAGATTTATATAGTTTCATATAGTTTTATATCGTTTTATATAGTTTTATTAGGTTTATATAGTTTTATATAGTTTTATATAGTTTTATATAGTTTTATATAGTTTTATATAGATTTATACAGTTTTATATAGTTTTATGTAGTTTTATATATTTTTATTAGTTTTATATAATTTTATATCGTTTTACATAGTTTTATTAGTTTTATATAGTTTTATACAGATTTATATAGTTTTATATAGTCTCATATAGTTTTATAGAGTTTTATTAGTTTTATATGGTATTATATAGTTTTATATAGTTTTATATAGTTTTATATAGTTTTATATAGTTTTACATAGTTTTATATAATTTTATTATTTTTATATAGTTTTATATAGATTAATATAGTATTATTAGTTTTATATAGTTTTATATAGTTTTATATAGTTTTATATAGTTTTATATAGTTTTATATAGTTTTATATAGATTTATATAGTTTTATATAGTATTATATAGTATTATATAGTTTCATACAGTTTTATATAGTTTTATATAGTTTTACATAGTTTCATATAGTTTTATATAGTTTTATATAGTTTTATATAGTCTTATATAGTTTTATATAGTTTTATATAGTCTTATATAGTTTTATATAGTTTTATTAGTTTTATATAGATTTATATAGTTTAATTAGTTTTATATAGTATTATTAGTTTTATATAGTTTTATATAGATTTATATAGTTTAATTAGTTTTATATAGTATTATTAGTTTCATATAGTTTTATATAGTTTTATATAGTTTTATACAGTTTTATATAGTTTTATATAGTTTTATATAGTTTTATATAGTTTCATATCGTTTTATATAGTTTTATATAGTTTTATATGGGTTTATATAGTTTTATAAAGTTTTAAATAGATTTATTTGTTTAATATAGTTTTTATAATATTATATAGTCTTATATAGTTTTATATAGTTTTATATAGTTTTACATAGTTTCATATAGTTTTATATAGTTTTATATAGTTTTATATAGTTTTATATAGTTTTATATAGTTTTATATAGTGTTATATAGTATTATATAGTTTTATATAGTTTTATATTGTTTTGTATAGTTTTATATAGTTTTATATAGTTTTATACAGTTTTATATAGTTTTATATAGTTTTATGTAGTTTTATATAGTTTTATTAGTTTTATATTGTTGTATTAGTTTTATATACTTTTATATAGTTTTACATAGTTTTACATAGTTTCATATAGTTTTATATAGTTTTATATAGTTTTATTTAGTTTTATATAGTTTTATATAGTTTTATATAGTTTTATATAGTTTTATATAGTTTTATTTAGTTTTATATAGTTTTATATAGTTTTATATAGTTTAATATAGATTTATATAGTTTTATATAGTTTTATACAGTTTTACATAGTTTTATATAGATTTATATAGTTTCATATCGTTTTATATCGTTTTATATAGTTTTATTAGGTTTATATAGTTTTATATAGTTTTGTATAGTTTTATATAGTTTTATTAGTTTTATATAGTTTTATATAGTTTAATTAGTTTTATATAGTTTTATATAGTTTTATATAGTTTTATATAGTTTTATATAGTTTTATATAGTTTTACATAGTTTTATATAATTTTATTAATTTTATATAGTTTTATATAGATTAATATAGTATTATTAGTTTTATATAGTTTTATATAGTTTTATATAGTTTTATATAGTTTTATATAGTTTTATATAGATTTATATAGTTTTATATAGTATTATATAGTTTCATACAGTTTTATATAGTTTTATATAGTTTCATATAGTTTTATATAGTTTTATACAGTTTTATATAGTTTTATATAGATTTATATAGTTTCATATAGTTTTATATCGTTTTATATAGTTTTATTAGGTTTATATAGTTTTATATAGTTTTATATAGTTTTATATAGTTTTATATAGTTCTATATAGATTTATACAGTTTTATATAGTTTTATGTAGTTTTATATATTTTTATTAGTTTTATATAATTTTATATCGTTTTACATAGTTTTATTAGTTTTATATAGTTTTATACAGATTTATATAGTTTTATATAGTCTCATATAGTTTTATAGAGTTTTATTAGTTTTATATAGTATTATATAGTTTTATTAGTTATATATAGTTTTATATAGTTTTATATAGTTTTATATAGTTTTATATAGTTTTATATAGTTTTATATAGTTTTATATAGTTTTATATAGTTTATATAGTTTTATATAGTTTTATATAGTTTTATTAGTTTTATATAGTTTTATATAGATTTAAATAGTTTAATTATATTTATATAGTTTTAAATAGATATATATAGTTTTAAATCGTTTTACATAGTTTCATTAGTTTTATATAGTTTTATGCAGATTTATATAGTTGTATATAGTTTTATATAGTTTTGTATAGTTTTATATAGTTTTATATAGTTTTATACAGTTTTATATAGTTTTATATAGTTTTATATAGTTTTATGTAGTTTTAATATAGTTGTATTAGTTTCATATTGTTGTATTAGTTTTATATAGTTTTATATAGTTTTACATAGTTTTACATAGTTTCATATAGTTTTATATAGTTTTATATAGTTTTATTTAGTTTTATATAGTTTTATATAGTTTTATATAGTTTTATATAGTTTTATATAGTTTTATATAGTTTTATATAGTTTAATATAGATTTATATAGTTTTATATAGTTTTATACAGTTTTACATAGTTTTATATAGATTTATATAGTTTCATATCGTTTTATATCGTTTTTTATTAGGTTTATATAGTTTTATATAGTTTTATATAGTTTTATATAGTTTTATTAATTTTATATAGTTTTATATAGTATTATATAGTTTTATATAGTTTTATATAGTTTTGTATAGTTTTATATAGTTTTATATAGTTTTATACAGTTTTATATAGTTTTATAGTTTTATATAGTTTTATGTAGTTTTATATAGTTTTATTAGTTTTATATTGTTGTATTAGTTTTATATAGTTTTATATAGTTTTACATAGTTTTACATAGTTTCATATAGTTTTATATAGTTTTATATAGTTTTATTTAGTTTTATATAGTTTTATATAGTTTTATATAGTTTTATATAGTTTTATATAGTTTTATATAGTTTTATATAGTTTTATATAGTTTAATATAGATTTATATAGTTTTATATAGTTTTATACAGTTTTCCATAGTTTTATATAGATTTATATAGTTTCATATCGTTTTATATCTTTTTATATAGTTTTATTAGGTTTATATAGTTTTATATATAGTTTTATATAGTTTATAGTTTAGTTTATATAGTTTTATATAGTTTAATTAGTTTTATATTGTTTTATATAGTTTTATATAGTTGTATATATTTTTATTAGTTTTATATAATTTTATATCGTTTTACATAGTTTTATTAGTTTTATATAGTTTTATACAGATTTATATAGTTTTATATAGTCTCATATAGTTTTATAGAGTTTTATAAGTTTTATATAGTATGATATAGTTTTATTAGTTTTATGTAGTTTTATATAGTTTTATATAGTTTTATATAGTTTTATATAGTTTTATATAGTTTTATATAGTTTTATATAGTTTTACATAGTTTTATATAGTTTTATATAGTTTTATATAGTTTTATATAGTTTTATATAGTTTTATATAGTTTTATATAGTTTTATATAGTTTTATATAGTTTTATATAGTTTTATATAGTTTTATATAGTTTTATTAGTTTTATATAGTTTTATATAGATTTATATAGTTTAATTAGTTTTATATAGTATTATTAGTTTCATATAGTTTTATATAGTTTTATATAGTTTTATACAGTTTTATGTAGTTTTATATAGTTTTATATCGTTTTATATATTTTCATATAGTTTTATATAGTTTCATATAGTTTTATATAGTTTTATATATTTTTATATGGGTTTATATAGTTTTATAAAGTTTTAAATAGATTTATTTGTTTAATATAGTTTTTATAATATTATATAGTCTAATATAGTTTCATATAGTTTGATATAGTTTTACATAGTTTCATATAGTTTTATATAGTTTTATATAGTTTTATATAGTTTTATATAGTTTTATATAGTTTTATATAGTATTATATAGTATTATATAGTTTTATATAGTTTTATATAGTTTTACATAGTTTTATATAGATTTATATAGTTTCATATCGTTTTATATCGTTTTATATAGTTTTATTAGGTTTATATAGTTTTATATAGTTTTATATAGTTTTATATAGTTTTATTAATTTTATATAGTTTTATATAGTTTTATATAGTTTTATATAGTTTTATATAGTTTTATATAGTTTTACATAGTTTTATATAATTTTATTAATTTTATATAGTTTTATATAGATTAATATAGTATTATTAGTTTTATATAGTTTTATATAGTTTTATATAATTTTATATAGTTTTATATAGTATTATATAGTATTATATAGTTTTATACAGTTTTACATAGTTTTATTAGTTTTACATAATTTCATATAGTTTTATATAGTTTTATATAGTTTTATATAGTTTTATATAGTTTTATATAGTTTTATATAGTTTTATATAGTTTTATTAGTTTTATATAGTTTTATATAGATTTATATAGTTTAATTAGTTTTATATAGTATTATTAGTTTCATATAGTTTTATATAGTTTTATATAGTTTTATACAGTTTTATATAGTTTTATATAGTTCTATATAGTTTTATGTAGTTTCATATAGTTTTATATAGTTTTATATAGTTTTATATGGGTTTATATAGTTTTATAAAGTTTTAAATAGATTTATTTGTTTAATATAGTTTTCATAATATTATATAGTCTTATATAGTTTTATATAGTTTTATATAGTTTTACATAGTTTCATATAGTTTTATATAGTTTTATATAGTTTTATATAGTTTTATATAGTTTTATATAGTTTTACATAGTATTATATAGTATTATATAGTTTTTATATAGTTTTATATAGTTTTGTATAGTTTTATATAGTTTTATATAGTTTTATACAGTTTTATATAGTTTTATATAGTTTTATATAGTTTTATGTAGTTTTATATAGTTGTATTAGTTTTATATTGTTGTATTAGTTTTATATAGTTTTTATATAGTTTTACATAGTTTTACATAGTTTCATATAGTTTTATATAGTTTTATATAGTTTTATTTAGTTTTATATAGTTTTATATAGTTTTATATAGTTTTATATAGTTTTATATAGTTTTATATAGTTTTATATAGTTTTATATAGTTTTATATAGTTTAATATAGATTTATATAGTTTTATATAGTTTTATACAGTTTTACATAGTTTTATATAGATTTATATAGTTTCATATCGTTTTATATCGTTTTATATAGTTTTATTAGGTTTATATAGTTTTATATAGTTTTTATATAGTTTTATATAGTTTTATTAATTTTATATAGTTTTATATAGTATTATATAGTTTTATATAGTTTTATATAGTTTTGTATAGTTTTATATAGTTTTATATAGTTTTATACAGTTTTATATAGTTTTATATAGTTTTATATAGTTTTATGTAGTTTTATATAGTTTTATTAGTTTTATATTGTTGTATTAGTTTTATATAGTTTTATATAGTTTTACATAGTTTTACATAGTTTCATATAGTTTTATATAGTTTTATATAGTTTTATTTAGTTTTATATAGTTTTTATATAGTTTTATATAGTTTTATATAGTTTTATATAGTTTTATATAGTTTTATATAGTTTTATATAGTTTAATATAGATTTATATAGTTTTATATAGTTTTATACAGTTTTCCATAGTTTTATATAGATTTATATAGTTTCATATCGTTTTATATCTTTTTATATAGTTTTATTAGGTTTATATAGTTTTATATAGTTTTATATAGTTTTATTAGTTTTATATAGTTTTATATAGTTTAATTAGTTTTATATAGTTTTATATAGTTTTTATATAGTTGTATATATTTTTATTAGTTTTATATAATTTTATATCGTTTTACATAGTTTTATTAGTTTTATATAGTTTTATACAGATTTATATAGTTTTATATAGTCTCATATAGTTTTATAGAGTTTTATAAGTTTTATATAGTATGATATAGTTTTATTAGTTTTATGTAGTTTTATATAGTTTTATATAGTTTTATATAGTTTTATATAGTTTTATATAGTTTTATATAGTTTTATATAGTTTTACATAGTTTTATATAGTTTTATATAGTTTTATATAGTTTTATATAGTTTTATATAGTTTTATATAGTTTTACATAGTTTTATATAGTTTTATATAGTTTTATATAATTTTATATAGTTTTATATAGTTTTAAATAGATTTATATAGTTTAATTAGTTTTATATAGTATTATGAGTGTTATATAGTTTTATATAGTTTTATATAGCTTTATATAGTTTTATATAGTTTTATATAGTTTTATATCGTTTTATTAGTTTTATATAGTTTTATATTGATTTATATAGTTTAATTAGTTTTATATAGTATTATTAGTTTCATATAGTTTTATATAGTTTTATATAGTTTTATACAGTTTTATGTAGTTTTATATAGTTTTATATCGTTTTATATATTTTCATATAGTTTTATATAGTTTCATATAGTTTTATATAGTTTTATATAGTTTTATATGGGTTTATATAGTTTTATAAAGTTTTAAATAGATTTATTTGTTTAATATAGTTTTTATAGTATTATATAGTCTTATATAGTTTTATATAGTTTGATATAGTTTTACATAGTTTCATATAGTTTTATATAGTTTTATATAGTTTTATATAGTTTTATATAGTTTAATATAGTTTAATATAGTTTTATATAGTTTTATATAGTATTATATAGTATTATATAGTTTGATATAGTTTCATATAGTTTTGTATAGTTTTATATAGTTTTATATAGTTTTATACAGTTTTATATAGTTTTATATAGTTTTATGTAGTTTTATATAGTTTTATTAGTTTTATATTGTTGTATTAATTTTATATAGTTTTATATAGTTTTACATAGTTTTACATAGTTTCATATAGTTTTATATAGTTTTATATAGTTTTATATAGTTTTATATAGTTTTACATAGTCTTATATAGTTTTATATAGTTTTATATAGTTTTATATAGATTTATATAGTTTAATTAGTTTTATATAGATTTATATAGTTTAATTAGTTTTATATAGTATTATTAGTTTTATATAGTTTTATATAGATTTATATAGTTTAATTAGTTTTATATAGTATTATTAGTTTCATATAGTTTTATATAGTTTTATATAGTTTTATACAGTTTTATATAGTTTTATATAGTTTTATATAGTTTTATATAGTTTCATGTAGTTTTATATAGTTTTATATAGTTTTATATGGGTTTATATAGTTTTATAAAGTTTTAAATAGATTTATTTGTTTAATATAGTTTTTATAATATTATATAGTCTTATATAGTTTTATACAGTTTTATATAGTTTTACATAGTTTCATATAGTTTTATATAGTTTTATATAGTTTTATATAGTTTTATATAGTTTTATATAGTTTTATATAGTTTTATTTAGTTTTATATAGTTTTATATAGTTTAATATAGATTTATATAGTTTTATATAGTTTTATACAGTTTTACATAGTTTTATATAGATTTATATAGTTTCATATCGTTTTATATCGTTTTATATAGTTTTATTAGGTTTATATAGTTTTATATAGTTTTGTATAGTTTTATATAGTTTTATTAGTTTTATATAGTTTTATATAGTTTAATTAGTTTTATATAGTTTTATATAGTTTTATATAGTTTTATATAGTTTTATATAGTTTTATATAGTTTTATATAGTTTTATATAGTTTTATATAGTTTTATATAGTTTTACATAGTTTTATATAATTTTATTAATTTTATATAGTTTTATATAGATTAATATAGTATTATTAGTTTTATATAGTTTTATATAGTTTTATATAGTATTATATAGTATTATATAGTTTTATACAGTTTTACATAGTTTTATTAGTTTTACATAATTTCATATAGTTTTATATAGTTTTATATAGTTTTATATAGTTTTATTAGTTTTATATAGTTTTATATAGTTTTATATAGATTTATATAGTTTAATTAGTTTTATATAGTATTATTAGTTTCATATAGTTTTATATAGTATAATTAGTTTCATATAGTTTTATATAGTTTTATATAGTTTTATATAGTTTTATATAGTATTATATAGTATTATATAGTTTGATATAGTTTCATATAGTTTTGTATAGTTTTATATAGTTTTATATAGTTTTATACAGTTTTATATAGTTTTATATAGTTTTATGTAGTTTTATATAGTTTTATTAGTTTTATATTGTTGTATTAATTTTATATAGTTTTATATAGTTTTACATAGTTTTACATAGTTTCATATAGTTTTATATAGTTTTATATAGTTTTATATAGTTTTATATAGTTTTACATAGTTTTATATATTTTTATATAGTTTTATATAGTTTTACATAGTTTTATATAATTTTATTATTTTTATATAGTTTTATATAGATTAATATAGTATTATTAGTTTTATATAGTTTTATATAGTTTTATATAGTTTTATATAGTTTCATATAGTTTTATATAGTTTTATATAGTTTTATATAGTTTTATATAGTTTTATATGGGTTTATATAGTTTTATAAAGTTTTAAATAGATTTATTTGTTTAATATAGTTTTTATAATATTATATAGTCTTATATAGTTTTATATAGTTTTATATAGTTTTACATAGTTTCATATAGTTTTATATAGTTTTATATAGTTTTATATAGTTTTATATAGTTTTATATAGTTTTGTATAGTTTTATATAGTTTTATATAGTTTTATACAGTTTTATATAGTTTTATATGGTTTTATATAGTTTTATGTAGTTTTATATAGTTTTATTAGTTTTATATTGTTGTATTAGTTTTATATAGTTTTATATAGGTTTACATAGTTTTACATAGTTTCATGTAGTTTTATATAGTTTTATATAGTTTTATTTAGTTTTATATAGTTTTATATAGTTTTATATAGTTTTATATAGTTTTATATAGTTTTATATAGTTTTATATAGTTTTATATAGTTTTATATAGTTTTATATAGTTTAATATAGATTTATATAGTTTTATATAGTTTTATACAGTTTTCCATAGTTTTATATAGATTTATATAGTTTCATATCGTTTTATATCTTTTTATATAGTTTTATTAGGTTTATATAGTTTTATATAGTTTTATATAGTTTTATTAGTTTTATATAGTTTTATATAGTTTAATTAGTTTTATATAGTTTTATATAGTTTTATATAGTTGTATATATTTTTATTAGTTTTATATAATTTTATATCGTTTTACATAGTTTTATTAGTTTTATATAGTTTTATACAGATTTATATAGTTTTATATAGTCTCATATAGTTTTATAGAGTTTTATAAGTTTTATATAGTATGATATAGTTTTATTAGTTTTATGTAGTTTTATATAGTTTTATATAGTTTTATATAGTTTTATATAGTTTTATATAGTTTTATATAGTTTTATATAGTTTTACATAGTTTTATATAGTTTTATATAGTTTTATATAGTTTTATATAGTTTTATATAGTTTTATATAGTTTTACATAGTTTTATATAGTTTTATATAGTTTTATATAATTTTATATAGTTTTCTATAGTTTTAAATAGATTTATATAGTTTAATTAGTTTTATATAGTATTATGAGTGTTATATAGTTTTATATAGTTTTATATAGCTTTATATAGTTTTATATCGTTTTATTAGTTTTATATAGTTTTATATTGATTTATATAGTTTAATTAGTTTTATATAGTATTATTAGTTTCATATAGTTTTATATAGTTTTATATAGTTTTATACAGTTTTATGTAGTTTTATATAGTTTTATATCGTTTTATATATTTTCATATAGTTTTATATAGTTTCATATAGTTTTATATAGTTTTATATAGTTTTATATGGGTTTATATAGTTTTATAAAGTTTTAGATAGATTTATTTGTTTAATATAGTTTTTATAGTATTATATAGTCTTATATAGTTTTATATAGTTTGATATAGTTTTACATAGTTTCATATAGTTTTATATAGTTTTATATAGTTTTATATAGTTTTATATAGTTTAATATAGTTTAATATAGTTTTATATAGTTTTATATAGTATTATATAGTATTATATAGTTTGATATAGTTTCATATAGTTTTGTATAGTTTTATATAGTTTTATATAGTTTTATACAGTTTTATATAGTTTTATATAGTTTTATGTAGTTTTATATAGTTTTATTAGTTTTATATTGTTGTATTAATTTTATATAGTTTTATATAGTTTTACATAGTTTTACATAGTTTCATATAGTTTTATATAGTTTTATATAGTTTTATATAGTTTTATATAGTTTTATATAGTTTTACATAGTTTTATATAATTTTATTATTTTTATATAGTTTTATATAGATTAATATAGTATTATTAGTTTTATATAGTTTTATATAGTTTTATATAGTTTTATATAGTTTTATATAGTTTTATATAGTTTTATATAGTTTTATATAGATTTATATAGTTTTATATAGTATTATATAGTTTTATATTGATTTATATAGTTTAATTAGTTTTATATAGTATTATTAGTTTCATATAGTTTTATATAGTTTTATATAGTTTTATACAGTTTTATATAGTTTTATATAGTTTTATATAGTTTCATATCGTTTTATATAGTTTTATATAGTTTTATATGGGTTTATATAGTTTTATAAAGTTTTAAATAGATTTATTTGTTTAATATAGTTTTTATAATATTATATAGTCTTATATAGCTTTATATAGTTTTATATAGTTTTACATAGTTTCATATAGTTTTATATAGTTTTATATAGTTTTATATAGTTTTATATAGTTTTATATAGTTTTATATTGTTTTGTATAGTTTTGTATAGTTTTATATAATTTTATATAGTTTTATACAGTTTTATATAGTTTTATATAGTTTTATGTAGTTTTATATAGTTTTATTAGTTTTATATTGTTGTATTAGTTTTATATAGTTTTATATAGTTTTACATAGTTTTACATAGTTTCATATAGTTTTAAATAGTTTTATATAGTTTTATTTAGTTTTATATAGTTTTATATAGTTTTATATAGTTTTATGTAGTTTTATTTAGTTTTATATAGTTTTATATAGTTTAATATAGATTTATATAGTTTTATATAGTTTTATACAGTTTTACATAGTTTTATATAGATTTATATAGTTTCATATCGTTTTATATCGTTTTATATAGTTTTATTAGGTTTATATAGTTTTATATAGTTTTGTATAGTTTTATATAGTTTTATTAGTTTTATATAGTTTTATATAGTTTAATTAGTTTTATATAGTTTTATATAGTTTTATATAGTTTTATATAGTTTTATATAGTTTTATATAGTTTTATATAGTTTTATATAGTTTTACATAGTTTTATATAATTTTATTAATTTTATATAGTTTTATATAGATTAATATAGTATTATTAGTTTTATATAGTTTTATATAGTTTTATATAGTTTTATATAGTTTTATATAGTTTTATATAGATTTATATAGTTTTATATAGTATTATATAGTTTCATACAGTTTTATATAGTTTTATATAGTTTCATATAGTTTTATATAGTTTTATACAGTTTTATATAGTTTTATATAGATTTATATAGTTTCATATAGTTTTATATCGTTTTATATAGTTTTATTAGGTTTATATAGTTTTATATAGTTTTATATAGTTTTATATAGTTTTATATAGTTTTATATAGATTTATACAGTTTTATATAGTTTTATGTAGTTTTATATATTTTTATTAGTTTTATATAATTTTATATCGTTTTACATAGTTTTATTAGTTTTATATAGTTTTATACAGATTTATATAGTTTTATATAGTCTCATATAGTTTTATAGAGTTTTATTAGTTTTATATAGTATTATATAGTTTTATTAGTTTTATATAGTTTTATATAGTTTTATATAGTTTTATATAGTTTTATATAGTTTTATATAGTTTTATATAGTTTTATATAGTTTTATATAGTTTTATATAGTTTTATATAGTTTTATATAGTTTTATTAGTTTTATATAGTTTTATATAGATTTATATAGTTTAATTAGTTTTATATAGTATTATTAGTTTCATATAGTTTTATATAGTTTTATATAGTTTTATACAGTTTTATGTAGTTTTATATAGTTTTATATCGTTTTATATATTTTCATATAGTTTTATATAGTTTCATATAGTTTTATATAGTTTTATATAGTTTTATATGGGTTTATATAGTTTTATAAAGTTTTAAATATATTTATTTGTTTAATATAGTTTTTATAATATTATATAGTCTAATATAGTTTTATATAGTTTGATATAGTTTTACATAGTTTCATATAGTTTTATATAGTTTTATATAGTTTTATATTGTTTTATATAGTTTTATATAGTTTTATATAGTATTATATAGTATTATATAGTTTTATATAGTTTTATATAGTTTTGTATAGTTTTATATAGTTTTATATAGTTTTATACAGTTTTATATAGTTTTATATAGTTTTATGTAGTTTTATATAGTTTTATATAGTTTTATATAGTTTTATATAGTTTAATATAGATTTATATAGTTTTATATAGTTTTATACAGTTTTACATAGTTTTACATAGTTTTACATAGTTTCATATAGTTTTATATAGTTTTATATAGTTTTATATAGTTTTATATAGTTTTATATAGTTTTATATAGTTTTATATAGTTTTATATAGTTTTATATAGTTTAATATAGATTTATATAGTTTTATATAGTTTTATACAGTTTTACATAGTTTTATATAGATTTATATAGTTTCATATCGTTTTATATCGTTTTATATCGTTTTATATAGTTTTATATAGTTTTATATAGTTTTATTAGTTTTATATAGTTTTATGTAGTTTAATTAGTTTTATATAGTTTTATATAGTTTTGTATAGTTTTATATAGTTTTATATAGTTTTATACAGTTTTATATAGTTTTATATAGTTTTATGTAGTTTTATATAGTTTTATTAGTTTTATATAGTTTTATATAGTTTAATTAGTTTTATATAGTTTTATATAGTTTTGTATAGTTTTATATAGTTTTATATAGTTTTATACAGTTTTATATAGTTTTATATAGTTTTATGTAGTTTTATATAGTTTTATTAGTTTTATATTGTTGTATTAGTTTTATATAGTTTTATATAGTTTTACATAGTTTTACATAGTTTCATATAGTTTCATATAGTTTTATATAGTTTTATATAGTTTTATATAGTTTTATTTAGTTTTATATAGTTTTATATAGTTTTATATAGTTTTACATAGTTTTATACAATTTTATTAATTTTATATAGTTTTATATAGATTAATATAGTATTATTAGTTTAATGTAGTTTTATATAGTTTTATATAGTTTTATATAGTTTTATATAGTTTTATATAGTTTTATATAGTTTTATATAGTTTTATATAGTTTTATGTAGTTTTATATAGTTTTATTAGTTTTATATTGTTGTATTAGTTTTATATAGTTTTATATAGTTTTACATAGTTTTACATAGTTTCATATAGTTTTATATAGTTTTATATAGTTTTATATAGTTTTATATAGTTTTATATAGTTTTATATAGATATATATATTTTTATATAGTTTTATATAGTTTTATATAGTTTTATATAGTTTTATATAGTTTTATATAGTTTTACATAGTTTCATATAGTTTTATATAGTTTTATATATTTTTATATAGTTTTATATAGTTTTATATAGTTTTATATAGTTTTATATAGTCTTATATAGTTTTATATAGTTTTATTAGTTTTATATGGATTTATATAGTTTAATTAGTTTTATATAGTATCATTAGTTTTATATAGTTTTATATAGTTTTATATAGTTTTCTATAGTTTTATATGGTTTTATATAGTTTTATATAGTTTTATTAGTTTTATATAGTTTTATACAGATTTATATAGTTTCATATAGTTTTATATAGTTTTATAGAGTTTTATATAGTTTTATATAGTTTTATATAGTTTTATATGGTTTTATATAGTTTTCTATAGTTTTACATAATTTTATATAGTTTTATATAGTTTTATATAGTTCTATTAGTTTTATATAGTTTTATATAGATTTATATAGTTTAATTAGTTTTATATAGTATTATTAGTTTCATATAGTTTTATATAGTTTTATATAGTTTTAGAAAGTTTTATATAGTTTTAAATAGATTTATATAGTTTCATATAGTTTTATATAGTTTTGTATAGTTTTATATAGTTTTATATAGTTTTATATAGTTTTATATAGTATTATATAGTATTATATAGTTTTATACAGTTTTATACAGTTTTATTAGTTTTACATAGTTTCATATAGTTTTATATAGTTTTATATAGTTTTATATAGTTTTATATAGTTTTATATAGTTTTATATAGTTTTATATAGTTTTATACAGTTTTATATAGTTTTATATAGTTTTATATAGTTTTATATAGTTTTATATAGTTTTATATGGTTTTATATAGTTTTCTATAGTTTTATTAGTTTTATATTGTTTTATACAGATTTATATAGTTTCATATAGTTTTATACAGTTTTATAGAGTTTTATATAGTTTTATATAGTTTTATATAGTTTTATATAGTTTTATATACTTTTAGATAGTTTTATGTAGTTTTATATAGTTTTATATAGTTTTATATGGTTTTATATAGTTTTATATAGTTTTACATAATTTTATATAGTTTTATATAGTTTTATATAGTTCTATTAGTTTTATATAGTTTTATATAGATTTATATAGTTTAATTAGTTTTATATAGTATTATTAGTTTCATATAGTTTTATATAGTTTTATATAGTTTTATACAGTTTTATATAGTTTTATATAGATTTATATAGTTTCATATAGTTTTATATAGTTTTATATAGTTTTAGATAGTTTTATATAGTTTTATATAGTTTTATATAGTATTATATAGTATTATATAGTTTTATACAGTTTTATATAGTTTTATTGGTTTTACATAATTTCATATAGTTTCATATAGTTTTATATAGTTTTATAGAGTTTTATATAGTTTTATATAGTTTTATATAGTTTAATTAGTTTTATATAGTTTTATATAGTTTTATGTAGTTTTATATAGTTTTATATAGTTTTATATAGTTTTACATAGTTTTATATAATTTTATTAATTTTATATAGTTTTATATAGATTAATATAGTATTATTAGTTTTATATAGTTTTATATAGTTTTATATAGTTTTATATAGTTTTATATAGTTTTATATAGTTTTATATAGTTTTATATAGTTTTATATAGTTTTATATAGTTTTATATAGTTTTATATAGTTTTATATAGTTTTATATAGTTTTATATAGTTTTATATAGTTTTATATGGTTTTATATAGTTTTATATAGTTTTATTAGTTTTATATAGTTTTATACAGATTTATATAGTTTCATATAGTTTTATATAGTTTTATAGAGTTTTATACAGTTTTATATAGTTTTATATAGTTTTATATAGTTTTATATACTTTTAGATAGTTTTATATAGTTTTATATAGTTTTATATAGTTTTATATGGTTTTATATAGTTTTATATAGTTTTACATAATTTTATATAGTTTTATATAGTTTTATATAGTTCTATTAGTTTTATATAGTTTTATATAGATTTATATAGTTTAATTAGTTTTATATAGTATTATTAGTTTCATATAGTTTTATATAGTTTTATTTAGTTTTATACAGTTTTATATAGTTTTATATCGATTTATATAGTTTCATATAGTTTTATATAGTTTTATATAGTTTTATATAGTTTTATATAGTTTTATATAATTTTATATAGTATTATATAGTATTATATAGTTTTATACAGTTTTATATAGTTTTATTAGTTTTACATAGTTTCATATAGTTTTATATAGTTTTATATAGTTTTATATAGTTTTATACAGTTTTATATAGTTTTATATAGTTTTATATAGTTTTATATAGTTTTATATAGTTTTATATGGTTTTATATAGTTTTATATAGTTTTATTAGTTTTATATAGTTTTATACCGATTTATATAGTTTCATATAGTTTTATATAGTTTTATAGAGTTTTATATAGTTTTATATAGTTTTATATAGTTTTATATACTTTTAGATAGTTTTATATAGTTTTATATAGTTTTATATGGTTTTATATAGTTTTATATAGTTTTACATAATTTTATATAGTTTTATATAGTTTTATATAGTTCTATTAGTTTTATATAGTTTTATATAGATTTATATAGTTTAATTAGTTTTATATAGTTTTATATAGTTTTATATAGTTTTATATAGTTTAATATAGTTTTATATAGTTTTACATTGTTTTATATAATTTTATTAATTTTATATAGTTTCATATAGATTAATATAGTATTATTAGTTTTATATAGTTTTATATAGTTTTATATAGTTTTATATAGTTTTATATAGTTTTATATAGTTTTATATAGTTTTATATAGATTTATATAGTTTTATATAGTATTATATAGTATTATATAGTTTCATACAGTTTTATATAGTTTTATATAGTTTTATATAGTTTTATATATTTTTATATAGTTTTATATAGTTTTATATAGTTTTACATAGTTTCATATAGTTTTATATAGTTTTATACAGTTTTATATAGTTTTATATAGATTTATATAGTTTCATATAGTTTTATATCGTTTTATATAGTTTTATTAGGTTTATATAGTTTTATATAGTTTTATATAGTTTTATATAGTTTTATATAGTTTTATATAGTTTTATATAGATTTATACAGTTTTATATAGTTTTATGTAGTTTTATATATTTTTATTAGTTTTATATAATTTTATATCGTTTTACATAGTTTTATTAGTTTTATATAGTATTATTAGTTTCATATAGTTTTATATAGTTTTATATAGTTTTATACAGTTTTATGTATTTTATATAGTTTTATATCGTTTTATATATTTTCATATAGTTTTATATAGTTTCATATAGTTTTATATAGTTTTATATAGTTTTATATGGGATTATATAGTTTTATAAAGTTTTAAATAGATTTATTTGTTTAATATAGTTTTTATAATATTATATAGTCTTATATAGTTTTATATAGTTTGATATAGTTTTACATAGTTTCATATAGTTTTATATAGTTTTATATAGTTTTATATAGTTTTATATAGTTTTATATCGTTTTATATAGTTTTATATAGTTTTATATAGTTTTATATAGTATTATATAGTATTATATAGTTTTATATAGTTTTATATAGTTTTATATAGTTTTATACAGTTTTATATAGTTTTATATAGTTTTATGTAGTTTTATATAGTTTTATTAGTTTTATATTGTTGTATTAGTTTTATATAGTTTTATATAGTTTTACATAGTTTTACATAGTTTCATATAGTTTTATATAGTTTTATATAGTTTTATATAGTTTTATATAGTTTTATATAGTTTTATATAGTTTTATATAGTTTTATACAGTTTTATATAGTTTTATATAGTTTTATATAGTTTTATATAGTTTTATATAGTTTTATATGGTTTTATATAGTTTTATATAGTTTTATTAGTTTTATATAGTATTATAAAGATTTATATAGTTTCATATAGTTTTATATAGTTTTATAGAGTTTTATATAGTTTTATATAGTTTTATATAGTTTTATATACTTTTAGACAGTTTTATATAGTTTTATATGGTTTTATATAGTTTTATATAGTTTTACATAATTTTATATAGTTTTATGTAGTTTTATATAGTTCTATTAGTTTTATATAGTTTTATATAGATTTATATAGTTTAATTAGTTTTATATAGTATTATTAGTTTCATATAGTTTTATATAGTTTTATATAGTTTTATACAGTTTTATATAGTTTTATATAGATTTATATAGTTTCATATAGTTTTATATTGTTTTATATAGTTTTATATAGTTTTATATAGTTTTATATAGTTTTATATAGTATTATATAGTATTATATAGTTTTATACAGTTTTATATTGTTTTATTAGTTTTACATAGTTTCATATAGTTTTATATAGTTTTATATAGTTTTATATAGTTTTATATTGTTTTATATAGTTTTATATAACTTTATATAGTTTTATATAGTTTTATACAGTTTTATATAGTTTTATATAGTTTTATATAGTTTTATATAGTTTTATATAGTTTTATATGGTTTTATATAGTTTTATATTGTTTTATTAGTTTTATATAGTCTTATACAGATTTATATAGTTTCATATAGTTTTATATAGTTTTATAGAGTTTTATATAGTTTTATATAGTTTTATATAGTTTTATATACTTTTAGATAGTTTTATATAGTTTTATATAGTTTTATATAGTTTTATATGGTTTTATATAGTTTTATATAGTTTTACATAATTTTATATAGTTTTATATAGTTTTATATAGTTCTATTTGTTTTATATAGTTTTATATAGATTTATATAGTTTAATTAGTTTTATATAGTATTATTAGTTTCATATAGTTTTATATAGTTTTATATAGTTTTATACAGTTTTATATAGTTTTATATAGATTTATATAGTCTCATATAGTTTTATATAGTTTTATATAGTTTTATATAGTTATATATACTTTTATATAGTTTTATATAGTTTTATATAGTTTTATATAGATTTATATAGTTTCATATAGTTTTATATTGTTTTATATAGTTTTATATAGTTTTATATAGTTTTATATAGTTTTATATAGTATTATATAGTACTATATAGTTTTATACAGTTTTATATTGTTTTATTAGTTTTACATAATTTCATATAGTTTCATATAGTTTTATATAGTTTTATATAGTTTTATATAGTTATATATACTTTTATATAGTTTTATATAGTTTTATATAGTTTTATATAGTTTTATATAGTTTTATTAGTTTTATATAGTTTTATATAGATTTATATAGTTTAATTAGTTTTATATAGTATTATTAGTTTCATATAGTTTTATATAGTTTTATACAGTTTTATACAGTTTTATATAGTTTTATATAGTTTTATATAGTTTTATATAGTTTCATATAGTTTTATATAGTTTTATATAGTTTTATATGGGTTTATATAGTTTTATAAAGTTTTAAATAGTTTTATTTGTTTAATATAGTTTTTATAATATTATATAGTCTTATATAGTTTTATATAGTTTTATAGGGTTTTACATAGTTTCATATAGTTTTATATAGTTTTATATAGTTTTATATAGTTTTATATAGTTTTATATAGTTTTATATAGTTTTATATAGTATTATATAGTATTATATAGTTTTATATAGTTTTATATAGTTTTGTATAGTTTTATATAGTTTTATATAGTTTTATACAGTTTTATATAGTTTTATATAGTTTTATGTAGTTTTATATAGTTTTATTAGTTTTATATTGTTGTATTAGTTTTATATACTTTTATATAGTTTTACATAGTTTTACATAGTTTCATATAGTTTTATATAGTTTTATATAGTTTTATTTAGTTTTATATAGTTTTATATAGTTTTATATAGTTTTATATAGTTTTATATAGTTTTATATAGTTTTATATAGTTTAATATAGATTTATATAGTTTTATATAGTTTTATACAGTTTTACATAGTTTTATATAGATTTATATAGTTTCATATCGTTTTATATCGTTTTATATAGTTTTATATAGATTAATATAGTATTATTAGTTTTATATAGTTTTATATAGTTTTATATAGTTTTATATAGTTTTATATAGTTTTATATAGATTTATATAGTTTTATATAGTATTATATAGTATTATATAGTTTCATACAGTTTTATATAGTTTTATATAGTTTTATATAGTTTTATATAGTTTTATATAGTTTTATATAGTTTTATATAGTTTTACATAGTTTCATATAGTCTTATATAGTTTTTATACAGTTTTATATAGTTTTATATAGATTTATATAGTTTCATATAGTTTTATGTCGTTTTATATAGTTTTTATTAGGTTTATATAGTTTTTATATAGTTTTAAATAGTTTTATATAGTTTTATATAGTTTTATATAGTTTTATATAGATTTATACAGTTTTATATAGTTTTATGTAGTTTTATATATTTTTATTAGTTTTATATAATTTTATATCGTTTTACATAGTTTTATTAGTTTTATATAGTATTATTAGTTTCATATAGTTTTATATAGGTTTATATAGTTTTATACAGTTTTATGTAGTTTTATATAGTTTTATACAGTTTTACATAGTTTTATATAGATTTATATAGTTTCATATCGTTTTATATCCTTTTATATAGTTTTATATAGATTAATATAGTATTATTAGGTTTATATAGTTTTAATATAGTTTTATATAGTTTGATATAGTTTTACATAGTTTCATATAGTTTTATATAGTTTTATATAGTTTTATATAGTTTTATATAGTTTTATATAGTTTTATATAGTTTTATATAGTTTTATATAGAAGTATTATATAGTATTATATAGTTTTATATAGTTTTATATAGTTTCGTATAGTTTTTATATAGTTTTATATAGTTTTATACAGTTTTATATAGTTTTATATAGTTTTATGTAGTTTTATATAGTTTTATTAGTTTTATATTGTTGTATTAGTTTTATATAGTTTTATATAGTTTTACATAGTTTCATATAGTTTTATATAGTTTTATATAGTTTTATATAGTTTTATATAGTTTTATATAGTTTTATATAGTATTATAGTTTTATATAGTTTTATATATATTGTATAGTTTTATATAGTTTTATATAGTTTTATACAGTTTTATATAGTTTTATATAGTTTTATGTAGTTTTATATAGTTTTATTAGTTTTATATTGTTGTATTAGTTTTATATAGTTTTATATAGTTTTACATAGTTTTACATAGTTTCATATAGTTTCATATAGTTTTTATATAGTTTTATATAGTTTTATATAGTTTTATATATTTTTTATATAGTTTTATATAGTTTTACATAGTTTTTATATAATTTTATTAATTTTATATAGTTTTATATAGATTAATATAGTATTATTAGTTTTATGTAGTTTTATATAGTTTTATATAGTTTTATATAGTTTTATATAGTTTTATATAGTTTTATATAGATTTATATAGTTTTATATAGTATTATATAGTATTATATAGTTTCATGCAGTTTTATATAGTTTTATATAGTTTTATATAGTTTTATATAGTTTTATAGTAGTTTTATATAGTTTTATATGGGTTTATTAGTTTTATAAAGTTTTAAATAGATTTATTTGTCTATATAGTTTTTTATAATATTATATAGTCTTATATAGTTTTATATAGTTTTATATAGTTTTTACATAGTTTCATATAGTTTTATATAGTCTTATATAGTTTTATACAGTTTTATATAGTTTAATTAGTTTTATATAGTTTTATATAGTTTTATATAGTTTTATATAGTTTTATATAGTATTATATAGTATTATATAGATTTATACAGTTTTATATTGTTTTTATTAGTTTTACATAGTTTCATATAGTTTTATATAGTTTTATATAGTTTTATATATAGTTTTATATAGTTTTATATAGCAATATATAGTTTTATATAGTTTTATACAGTTTTATATAGCTTTATATAGTTTTATATAGTTTTATATAGTTTTATATAGTTTTATATAGTTTTATATAGTTTTATATAGTTTTATATAGTTTTATATACTTTTAGATAGTTTTATATAGTTTTATATAGTTTTATATAGTTTTATATGGTTTTATATAGTTTTATATAGTTTACATATTTTATATAGTTTTATATAGTTTTATTAGTTCTATTAGTTTTATATAGTTTTATATAGTTTTATATAGTTTTATATAGTTTTTTTTAGTTTATATAGTTTATATAGTATTATATAGATTTATACAGTTTTATATTGTTTTATTAGTTTTACATAGTTTCATATAGTTTTATATAGTTTTATATAGTTTTATATAGTTTTATATAGTTTTATATAGCAATATATAGTTTTATATAGTTTTATACAGTTTTATATAGCTTTATATAGTTTTATATAGTTTTTATATAGTTTTATATAGTTTTATATAGTTTTATATAGTTTTATATAGTTTTATATAGATTTATATACTTTTAGATAGTTTTTATATAGTTTTATATAGTTTTATATAGTTTTATATGGTTTTATATAGTTTTATATAGTTTTTACATAATTTTATATAGTTTTATATAGTTTTATATAGTTCTTATTAGTTTTAATATAGTTTTATATAGATTTATATAGTTTAATTAGTTTTATATAGTATTATTAGTTTCATATGTTTTTATATAGTTTTATATAGTTTTATACAGTTTTATATAGTTTTATATAGATTTATATAGTTTCATATAGTTTTATATAGTTTTATATAGTTTCATATAGTTTAATATAGTTTTATATAGTTTTTATATAGTATTATATAGTATTATATAGTTTTATACAGTTTTATATAGTTTTATTAGTTTTACATAATTTCATATAGTTTCATATAGTTTTATATAGTTTTATAGAGTTTTATATAGTTTTATATAGTTTTATATAGTTTTATATAGTTTTATATAGTTTTACATAGTTTTATATAGTTTTATTAGTTTTATATAGTTTTATATAGATTTATATAGTTTAATTAGTTTTATATAGTATTATTAGTTTCATATAGTTTTATATAGTTTTATACAGTTTTATACAGTTTTATATAGTTTTATACAGTTTTATATAGTTTATTAGTTTTACATAATTTCATATAGTTTTCATATAGTTTTATATAGTTTTATAGAGTATTATATAGTTTTATATAGTTTTATATAGTTTTATATAGTTTTATATAGTTTTATATAGTTTTATATAGTTTTATTAGTTTTTTATAGTTTTATAGATTTATATAGTTTAATTAGTTTTATATAGTATTATTAGTTTCATATAGTTTTATATTAGTTTTATACAGTTTTATACAGTTTTATATAATTTTATATAGTTTTATATAGTTTTATATAGTTTCATATAGTTTTTATATAGTTTTATATAGTTTTATATGGGTTTATATAGATTTATAAAGTTTTAAATAGATTTATTTGTTTAATATAGTTTTTATAATATTATATAGTCTTATATAGTTTTATATAGTTTTATATAGTTTTACATAGTTTCATATAGTTTTATATAGTTTTATATAGTTTTATATAGTTTTATATAGTTTTATATAGTTTTATATAGTATTATATAGTATTATATAGTTTTTATATAGTTTTATATAGTTTTGTATAGTTTTATATAGTTTTATTAGTTTTATACAGTTTTATATAGTTTTATATAGTTTTATGTAGTTTTATATAGTTTTATTAGTTTTATATTGTTGTATTAGTTTTATATAGTTTTATATAGTTTTACATAGGTTTTACATAGTTTCATATAGTTTTATATAGTTTTATATAGTTTTATTTAGTTTTATATAGTTTTATATAGTTTAATATAGTTTTATATAGTTTTATATAGTTTTATATAGTTTTATATAGTTTTATATAGTTTTTATATAGTTTAATATAGATTTATATAGTTTTATATAGTTTTATACAGTTTTACATAGTTTTATATAGATTTATATAGTTTCATATCGTTTTATATCGTTTTATATAGTTTTATATAGATTAATATAGTATTATTAGTTTTTATATAGTTTTATATAGTTTTATATAGTTTTATATAGTTTTATATAGTTTTATATAGTTTTATATAGTTTTATATAGTTTTATATAGTTTAATATAGATTTATATAGTTTTATATAGTTTTATACAGTTTTACATAGTTTTATATAGATTTATATAGTTTCTTATCGTTTTATATCGTTTTATATAGTTTTATATAGTTTTATATAGTTTTATATAGATTTATACAGTTTTATATAGTTTTATGTGGTTTTATATATTTTTATTAGTTTTATATAATTTTATATCGTTTTACATAGTTTTATTAGTTTTATATAGTATTATTAGTTTCATATAGTTTTATATAGTTTTATATAGTTTTATACAGTTTATGTAGTTTTATATAGTTTTATATCGTTTTATATATTTTCATATAGTTTTATATAGTTTCATATAGTTTTATATAGTTTTATATAGTTTTATATGGGTTTATATAGTTTTATAAAGTTTTAAATAGATTTCTTTGTTTAATATAGTTTTTATAATATTATATAGTCTTATATAGTTTTATATAGTTTGATATAGTTTTACATAGTTTCATATAGTTTTATATAGTTTTATATAGTTTTATATAGTTTTATATAGTTTTATATAGTTTTATATAGTTTTATATAGTATTATATAGTATTATATAGTTTTATATAGTTTTATATAGTTTTTATATAGTTCCGTATAGTTTTATATAGTTTTATATAGTTTTATACAGTTTTATATAGTTTTATATAGTTTTATGTAGTTTTATATAGTTTTATTAGTTTTATACAGTTTTATATAGTTTTATATAGTTTTATGTAGTTTTATATAGTTTTATTAGTTTTATATTGTTGTATTAGTTTTATATAGTTTTAATATAGTTTTACATAGTTTATATAGTTTTATATAGTTTTATATAGTTTATATAGTTTAATATAGATTTATATAGTTTTATGTAGTTTAATTAGTTTTTATATAGTTTTATACAGTTTTGTATAGTTTTATATAGTTTTATATAGTTTTATACAGTTTTATATAGTTTTATATAGTTTTATTAGTTTTATATTGTTGTATTAGTTTTATATAGTTTTATATAGTTTTACATAGTTTTACATAGTTTCATATAGTTTCATATAGTTTTATATAGTTTTATACAGTTTTATATAGTTTTATATAGTTTTATGTAGTTTTATATAGTTTTACATAGTTTTATATAATTTTATTAATTTTATATAGTTTTATATAGATTAATATAGTATTATTAGTTTTATGTAGTTTTATATAGTTTTTATATAGTTTTATATAGTTTTATATAGTTTTATATAGTTTTATATAGATTTATATAGATTTATATAGTTTTATATAGTATTATATAGTATTATATAGTTTCATACAGTTTTATATAGTTTTATATAGTTTTATATAGTTTTTTATAGTTTTATATAGTTTTAGTATAGTTTTATATAGTTTTATATAGTTTTACATAGTTTCATATAGTTTTATATAGTTTTATATAGTTTTATATAGTCTTATATAGTTTTATATAGTTTTATATAGTCTTATATAGTTTTATATAGTTTTTATTAGTTTTATATAGATTTATATAGTTTAATTAGTTTTATATAGTATTATTAGTTTTATATAGTTTTATATAGTTTTATATAGTTTTTATTAGTTTTATATAGTTTTATATAGTTTTATATAGTATTATATAGTTTTATACAGTTTTATATAGTTTTATTAGTTTTACATAATTTCATATAGTTTTTATATAGTTTTATATAGTTTTTATATCGTTTTATTAGTTTTATATAGTGTTATATAGATTTATATAGTTTAATTAGTTTTATATAGTATTATTAGTTTCATATAGTTTTATATAGTTTTATATAGTTTTATACAGTTTTATGTAGTTTTATATAGTTTTATATCGTTTTATAAATTTTCATATAGTTTTTATATAGTTTCATATAGTTTTATATAGTTTTATATAGTTTTTATATGGGTTTATATAGTTTTATAAAGTTTTAAATAGATTTATTTGTTTAATATAGTTTTTATAATATTACATAGTCTTATATAGTTTGATATTGTTTGATATAGTTTTTACATAGTTTCATATAGTTTTATATAGTTTTATATAGTTTTATATAGTTTTATATAGTTTTATATAGTTTTATATAGTTTTATATAGTTTTATATAGGTTTTATATAGTTTTATACAGTATTATATAGTATTATATAGTTTTATATAGTTTTATATAGTTTTGTATAGTTTTATATAGTTTTTATATAGTTTTATACAGTTTTATATAGTTTTATATAGTTTTATGTAGTTTTTATATAGTTTTATTAGTTTTATATTGTTGTATTAGTTTTATATAGTTTTATATAGTTTTTACATAGTTTTACATAGTTTCATATAGTTTCATATAGTTTTATATAGTTTTATATAGTTTTATATAGTTTTATATAGTTTTTATATAGTTTTATATAGTTTTACATAGTTTTATATAATTTTATTAATTTTTATATAGTTTTATATAGATTTATATAGTATTATTAGTTTTATGTAGTTTTATATAGTTTTATATAGTTTTATATAGTTTTATATAGTTTTATATAGTTTTATATAGATTTATATAGTTTTATATAGTATTATATAGTATTATATAGTTTCATGCAGTTTTATATAGTTTTATATAGTTTTATATAGTTTTATATAGTTTTATATAGTTTTATATAGTTTTATATAGTTTTATATAGTTTTATATAGTATTATATAGTATTATATAGTTTTATACAGTTTTATATAGTTTTATTAGTTTTACATAATTTCATATAGTTTTATATAGTTTTATATAGTTTTATATAGTTTTATATAGTTTTATATAGTTTTATATGGGTTTATATAGTTTTATAAAGTTTTAAATAGATTTATTTGTCTAATATAGTTTTTATAATATTATATAGTCTTATATAGTTTTATATAGTTTTATATAGTTTTACATAGTTTCATATAGTTTTATATAGTATTATATAGTTTTTATATAGTTTTATATAGTTTTATATAGTTTTACATAGTTTCATATAGTTTTATATAGTTTTATATAGTTTTATATAGTTTTATATAGTTTTATATAGTTTTATATAGTATTATATAGTATTATATTTTATATAGTTTTATATAGTTTTGTATAGTTTTATATAGTTTTATATAGTTTTATACAGTTTTATATAGTTTTATATAGTTTAATATAGATTTATATAGTTTTATATAGTTTTATACAGTTTTACATAGTTTATATAGATTTTATATAGTTTTCATATCGTTTTATATCGTTTTATATAGTTTTATTAGGTTTATATAGTTTTATATAGTTTTATATAGTTTGACATAGTTTCATATAGTTTTATATAGTTTTATTAGTTTTATATTGTTGTATTAGTTTTATATAGTTTTATATAGTTTTACATAGTTTTACATAGTTTCATATAGTTTCATATAGTTTTATATAGTTTTATATAGTTTTATATAGTTTTATATAGTTTTATATAGTTTTATATAGTTTATATAGTTTTACATAGTTTTATATAATTTATTAATTTATATAGTTTTATATAGATTAATATAGTATTATTAGTTTTATGTAGTTTTATATAGTTTTATATAGTTTTATATAGTTTTATATAGTTTTATATAGTTTTATATAGTTTTACATAGTTTTATATAATTTTATTAATTTTATATAGTTTTTATATAGATTAATATAGTATTATTAGTTTTATGTAGTTTTATATAGTTTTTATATAGTTTTATATAGTTTTATATAGTTCTATATAGTTTTATATAGATTTATATAGTTTTATATAGTATTATATAGTATTATATAGTTTCATACAGTTTTATATAGTTTTATATAGTTTGATATAGTTTTATATAGTTTTATATAGTTTTATATAGTTTTACATAGTTTCATATAGTTTTATATAGTTTTATATAGTTTTATATAGATTCATATAGTTTTATATAATTTTATGTGGTTTTAATAGTTTTATATAGCTTTATATAGTTTTATATGGTTTTATGTAGATTTATATAGCTTTATATCGTATTATATAGTTTTATATAGTTTTATATAGTTTTATATAGTTTTATATAGTTTTATATAGATTTATATAGTTTTATATAATTTTATATGGGTTTAATAGTTTTTATATAGTCTTATATAGTTTTATATAGTTTAATATATTTATATAGTCTTATATAGTTTTATATCGTTTTACATAGTTTCATTAGTTTTATATACTTTTATACAGATTTATATAGTTTTATATAGTTTTATGTAGATTTATATAGTTTTCTATAAATTTATATAGTTTTATATCGTTTTATATAGTTTTATATAGTTTTATATATTTTTATATAGTTTTATATAGATTAATATAGTTTTATATAATTTTATATTGTTTTACATAGTTTTACATAGTTGTATATAGTTTTATATAGTTCTATATAGTTTTATATAGTTTTATATAGTTTTATATAGTTTTATATAGCTTTATTCGTTTTATATAGTTTTAGACAGTTTTATATAGTTTTAGACAGTTTTATATAGTTTTTATATATTCATGTGCTTTTATATAGTTTTATATAGTTTTTATATAGTTTTGTATAGTTTAATATAGTTTTATATAGTTTTATTAGTTTTATATAGCTTTATATCGTATTATATAGTTTTATATAGTTTTATATAGTTTTACATAGTTTTATATAGTTTTTATATAGTTTTATATAGTTTTACATAGTTTTATATAGTTTTATATAGTTTTAAATAGTTTTGTATACTTTTATATAGTATTATATAGTTTTTATAGTTTTAGCATTTTGATATGGATTCATGTAGTTTTATATAGGTTTATATAGTTTTATATAGATTTATATAGTTTTATACAGTTTTATATAGTTTTATTAGTTTTATTTAGTTTTATACAGTTTTATATAGTTTTACATAGTTTTATATAGTTTTATATAGTTTTATTCGTTTTTATATAGTTTTATATAGTTTTTATAGATTCATATGCTTTTATATAGTTTATATAGTTTTATATAGTTTTATATAGTTTTTTAGAGTTTTATATAGTTTTATTAGTTTTATATAGCTTCATATGGTTTTACATAGTTTTATATAGTTTTATATAGTTTTATTAGTTTTATATAGCTTTATATAGTTTTATTAGTTTAATATAGTATTATATAGTTTTATATAGTTTTATATAGTTTTATATAGTTTTATATATTTTTAATAGTTTTATATAGTTTTATGTAGTTTTATATAGTTTAATTATATTTATATGGTTTTAAATAGTTATATATAGTTTTAAATCGTTTTATATAGTTTCATTAGTTTTACATAGTTTTATATAGTTTTATATAGTTTTATATAGTTTCATATAGTTTTATATAGTTTTGTATAGTTTTATATAGTTTTATATAGTTTTATATAGTTTTATATAGTTTTTTAGAGTTTTATATAGTTTTATATAGTTTTATATAGTTTTTAGAGTTTTATATAGTTTTGTTAGTTTTGTATAGCTTCATATGGTTTTACATAGTTTTATACAGTTTTATATAGTTTTATTAGTTTTATATAGCTTTATATAGTTTTTATTAGTTTTATATAGTATTATATAGTTTTATATAGTTTTATATAGTTATATATAGTTTTAAATGTTTTACATAGTTTCATTAGTTTTATATAGTATTATGCAGATTTATATAGTTGTATATAGATTTATATAGTTTTATATAGTTTTATTAGTTTTATATAGCTTTATATCGTATTATATAGTTTTATATAGTTTTATATAGTTTTACATAGTTTTATATAGTTTTATATAGTTTTATATAGTTTTACATAGTTTTATATAGGTTTATATAGTTTTTAAATAGTTTTGTATACTTTTATATAGTATTATATAGTTTTATATAGTTTTAGTATTTTGATATGGATTCATGTAGTTTTATATAGGTTTATATAGTTTTATATAGATTTATATAGTTTTATACAGTTTTATATAGTTTTATTAGTTTTATTTAGTTTTATACAGTTTTATATAGTTTTACATAGTTTTATATAGTTTTATATAGTTTTATTCGTTTTATATAGTTTTATATAGTTTTATAGATTCATATGCTTTTATACAGTTTTATATACTTTTATATAGTTTTATATAGCTTTATATACTTTTATATTGTTTTATATAGTCTTATGTAGTTTTATATAGTTTTATATAGTTTTATATAGTTTTTATAGATTCATATAGTTTTATATAGTTTTATATAGTTTTATATAGTTTTATATAGTTTTATATAGTTTTATATAGCTTTATATAGTTTTATATTGTTTTTATATAGTTTTATATAGTTTTATATAGTTTTATATAGTTTTTTAGAGTTTTATATAGTTTTATATAGTTTTATATAGTTTTATTAGTTTTATATAGCCTTATATAGTTTTATTAGTTTTATTTAGTTTTATATAGTTTTACATAGTTTTATATAGTTTTATATAGTTTTGTATAGTTTTATATAGTTTTATATAGTTTTATATAGTTTTATATAGCTTTATATAGTTTTATATTGTTTTATATAGTTTTAATAGTTTTATATAGTTTTATGGAGTTTTATATAGTTTAATTATATTTATATAGTTTTAAATAGATATATATAGTTTTAAATCGTGTTACATAGTTTCATTAGTTTTATATAGTTTTATGCAGATTTATATAGTTTTATATAGATTATATAGTTTTATATAGTTTTATTAGTTTATATAGCTTTATATCGTATTATACAGTTTTATATTGTTTTATATAGTTTCATATAGTTTTACATATTTTTATATAGTTTTATTAGTTTTATATAGCTTTATATAGTTTTATTAGTTTAATATAGTATTATATTGTTTATATAGTTTTATATAGTTTTATATAGTTTTATATATTTTTAATAGTTTTATATAGTTTTATGTAGTTTTATATAGTTTAATTATATTTAATATGGTTTTAAATAGTTATATATAGTTTTAAATCGTTTTACATAGTTTCATTAGTTTTACATAGTTTTTATATAGTTTTATATAGTTTTATATAGTTTCATATAGTTTTATATAGTTTTATATAGTTTTATATAATTTTTTAGAGTTTTATATAGTTTGTTAGTTTTGTATAGCTTCATATGGTTTTACATAGTTTTATATAGTTTTATATAGTTTTATATAGTTTTATATAGTTTTATATAGTTTAATTATACTTATATAGGTTTATATTGTTTTATATAGTTTTATATAGTTTTATATCGTTTTACATAGTTTTATATAGTTTTATTCGTTTTATATAGTTTTATATAGTTTTTATAGATTCATATAGTTTTATATAGTTTTATATAGTTTTTATATAGTTTTATATAGCTATATATAGTTTTATATTGTTTTATATAGTTTTATATAGTTTTATATAGTTTTATATAGTTTTATATAGTTTTATATAGTTTTATATAGTTTTATATAGTTTTATTCGTTTTATGTAGTTTTATATAGTTTTTATAGATTCATATAGTTTTATACAGTTTTATAGACTTTTATATAGTTTTATATAGCTTTATATAGTTTTATATTGTTTTATATAGTTTTATATAGTATTATATAGTTTTATATAGTTTTTTAGAGTTTTATATAGTTTTATATAGTTTTATATAGTTTTATTAGTTTTATATAGCCTTATATAGTTTTATTGGTTTTATTTAGTTTTATATAGTTTTACATAGTTTTATATAGTTTTATATAGTTTGTATAGTTTTATATAGTTTTGTATAGTTTTATATAGTATTATACAGTTTTATATAGTTTTATATAGTTTTATATAGCTTTATATAGTTTTATATTGTTTTATATAGTTTATATAGTTTTATATAGTTTTATATAGTTTTATATAGTTTTATATAGTTTTATATAGTTTTATATTGTTTTATTAGTTTTATATAGCTTTATATAGTTTTATTAGTTAATATAGTATTATATAGTTTTATATAGTTTTATATAGTTTTATATAGTTTTATACAATTTTATATAGTTTTATATAGTTTTATATAGTTTTATATAGTTTTATATTGTTTTATATAGTTTTATATAGTTTATATATTTTTATATAGTTTTATACAGATTTATATAGTTTTATATAATTTTATATGGTTTTAATAGTTTTATATAATTTTATATAGTTTTATTCGTTTTATATAGTTTTATACAGTTTTATATAGTTTTTATAGATTCATATGCTTTTATATAGTTTTATATAGTTTTATATAGTTTTATACACCTTTATATAGTTTTATATTGTTTTATATAGTTTTATATAGTTTTATTAGATTTACATAGTTTTACATAGTTTCATATAGCCGTATATAGTTTTATTAGTTTCATATAGTATTATATAGTTTTATATAGTTCTATATTGTATTATATATTTTTATATAGCTTTATACAGTTGTATATGGTTTTATATAATTTTATATAGTTTTATATAGCTTTATATAGTTTTATATAGTTTTATATAGTTTTATATAGTTTTATATAGTTTTATATAGTTTTTATATCGTTTTATATAGTTTTATAAAGTTTTATTAGTTTTACATAGTTTTACATAGTTTCATATAGCCGTATATAGTTTCGTTAGTTTTATATAGTATTACATAGTTTTATATAGTTTTATATAGTTTAATTATATTTATATGGTTTTATAAAGTTTTATATAGTTTATTCGTTTTATATAGTTTTATATAGTTTTTATAGATTCATATGCTTTTATATAGTTTTATATAGTTTTATATAGTTTTATATAGCTTTATATAGTTTTATATTGTTTTATATAGTTTTATATAGTTTTATATAGTTTTATATAGTTTTTTAGAGTTTTATATAGTTTTATTAGTTTTATATAGCTTCATATGGTTTTACATAGTTTTATATAGTTTTATATAGTTTTATTAGTTTTATATAGCTTTATATAGTTTTATTAGTTTTATTTAGTTTTATATAGTTTTACATAGTTTTATATAGTTTTATATAGTTTTAATAGTTTTATATAGTTTTATGTAGTTTTATATAGCTTAATTATATTTATATAGTTTTATATAGTTATATATAGTTTTAAATCGTTGGACATAGTTTCATTAGTTTTATATAGTTTTATGCAGATTTATATAGTTGTATATAGATTTATATAGTTTTATATAGTTTTATTAGTTTTATATAGCTTTATATCGCATTATACAGTTTTATATTGTTTTATATAGTTTTATATAGTTTTACATAGTTTTATATAGTTATATATAGTTTTATATAGTTTTGTATAGTTTTATATAGTTTTACATAGTTTTATATAGTTTTATATAGTTTTATATAGTTTTATATAGTTTTATATAGTTTTATATAGTTTCATATAGTTTTGTATAGTTTTGTATATTTTTATATCGTTTTATATCGTTTTATATAGTTTTATATAGTTTTATATAGTTTAATTATATTTATATAGTTTTATATATTTTATATAGTTTTATATAGATTTATATTGTTTTATATAATTTTATATATTTTTATATAGTTTTATATAGATTCATATAGTTTTATATAATTTTATATGGTTTTAATAGTTTTATATAGTTTTATATAGTTTTATATAGGTTAATTATATTTATATAGTTTTATAAAGTTTTATATAGTTTTATATAGTTTTATATAGTTTAATTATATTTATATAGTTTTATAAAGTTTTATATAGTTTTATATAGTTTTATATAGTTTTACATAGTTTTATATAGTTTTATATAGTTTTGTATAGTTTTATATAGTTTTACATAGTTTTTATATAGTTTTATATAGTTTTATATAGTTTTATATAGTTTTATATAGTTTTATATAGTTTTATTAGTTTTATATAGTTTTACATATTTTTATATAGTTTTATATAGTTTTATATAGTTTTGTATAGTTTTATATAGTTTTACATAGTTTTATATAGTTTTATATAATTTTATATATTTTTATATACTTTATATAGATTCATATAGTTTTATATAATTTTATATGGCTTTAATAGTTGTATATAGATTTATATAGTTTTATATAATTTTATTAGTTTTATATAGCTTTATATCGTATTATACAGTTTTATATCGTATTATATAGTTTTATATAGTTCTATATTCTATTCTATATTTTTATATACATTTATACAGTTGTATATGGTTTTATATAGTTTTATATACTTTTATATACTTTTATATACTTTTATATAGTATTATATAGTTTTATATAGTTTTATATAGTTTTATATAGCTTTACATGGTTTTACATAGTTTTATATAGTTTTATATAGTTTTATATAGTTTTATTAGTTTTATATAGTATTATATAGTTTTATATAGTTTTATATAGTTTTATATTGTTTTATATAGTTTTAATATAGCTTTATATAGTTTTATATAGTTTTATATTGTTTTATATAGTTTTATATAGTTTTATATCGTTTTACATAGTTTTATATAGTTTTATTCGTTTTATATAGTTTTATATAGTTTTTATAGATTCATATAGTTTTATATAGTTTTATATAGTTTTATATAGTTTTATATAGCTATATATAGTTTTATATTGTTTTATATAGTTTTATATAGTTTTATATAGTTTTATATAGTTTTATATAGTTTTATATAGTTTTATATAGTTTTATATAGTTTTATTCGTTTTATGTAGTTTTATATAGTTTTTATAGATTCATATAGTTTTATACAGTTTTATAGACTTTTATATAGTTTTATATAGCTTTATATAGTTTTATATTGTTTTATATAGTTTTTATATAGTATTATATAGTTTTATATAGTTTTTTAGAGTTTTATATAGTTTTATATAGTTTTATATAGTTTTATTAGTTTTATATAGCCTTATATAGTTTTATTGGTTTTATTTAGTTTTATATAGTTTTACATAGTTTTATATAGTTTTATATAGTTTTGTATAGTTTTATATAGTTTTGTATAGTTTTATATAGTTTTATACAGTTTTATATAGTTTTATATAGTTTTATATAGCTTTATATAGTTTTATATTGTTTTATATAGTTTATATAGTTTTATATAGTTTTATATAGTTTTATATAGTTTTATATAGTTTTATATAGTTTTATATTGTTATATTAGTTTTATATAGCTTTATATAGTTTTATTAGTTTAATATAGTATTATATAGTTTTATATAGTTTTATATAGTTTTATATAGTTTTATACAATTTTATATAGTTTATATAGTTTTATATAGTTTTATATAGTTTTATATGTTTTATATAGTTTTATATAGTTTTATATATTTTTATATAGTTTTATACAGATTTATATAGTTTTATATAATTTTATATGGTTTTAATAGTTTTATATAATTTTATATAGTTTTATTCGTTTTATATAGTTTTATACAGTTTTATATAGTTTTTATAGATTCATATGCTTTTATATAGTTTTATATAGTTTTATATAGTTTTATACACCTTTATATAGTTTTATATAGTTTTATTAGATTTACATAGTTTTACATAGTTTCATATAGCCGTATATAGTTTTATTAGTTTCATATAGTATTATATAGTTTTATATAGTTCTATATTGTATTATATATTTTTATATAGCTTTATACAGTTGTATATGGTTTTATATAATTTTATATAGTTTTATATAGCTTTATATAGTTTTATATAGTTTTATATAGTTTTATATAGTTTTATATAGTTTTATATAGTTTTATATCGTTTTATATAGTTTTATAAAGTTTTATTAGTTTTACATAGTTTTTACATAGTTTCATATAGCCGTATATAGTTTCGTTAGTTTTATATAGTATTACATAGTTTTATATAGTTTTATATAGTTTAATTATATTTATATGGTTTTATAAAGTTTTATATAGTTTTATTCGTTTTATATAGTTTTATATAGTTTTTATAGATTCATATGCTTTTATATAGTTTTTATATAGTTTTATATAGTTTTATATAGCTTTATATAGTTTTTATATTGTTTTATATAGTTTTATATAGTTTATATAGTTTTATATAGTTTTTTAGAGTTTTATATAGTTTTATTAGTTTTATATAGCTTCATATGGTTTTACATAGTTTTATATAGTTTTATATAGTTTTATTAGTTTTATATAGCTTTATATAGTTTTATTAGTTTTATTTAGTTTTATATAGTTTTTATATAGTTTTAATAGTTTTATATAGTTTTATGTAGTTTTATATAGCTTAATTATATTTATATAGTTTTATATAGTTATATATAGTTTTAAATCGTTGGACATAGTTTCATTAGTTTTATATAGTTTTATGCAGATTTATATAGTTGTATATAGATTTATATAGTTTTATATAGTTTTATTAGTTTTATATAGCTTTATATCGCATTATACAGTTTTATATTGTTTTATATAGTTTTATATAGTTTTACATAGTTTTATATAGTTATATATAGTTTTATATAGTTTTGTATAGTTTTATATAGTTTTACATAGTTTTATATAGTTTTATATAGTTTTATATAGTTTTATATAGTTTTATATAGTTTTATATAGTTTCATATAGTTTTGTATAGTTTTGTATATTTTTATATCGTTTTATATCGTTTTATATAGTTTTATATAGTTTTATATAGTTTAATTATATTTATATAGTTTTATATATTTTTATATAGTTTTATATAGATTTATATTGTTTTATATAATTTTATATATTTTTATATAGTTTTATATAGATTCATATAGTTTTATATAATTTTTATATGGTTTTAATAGTTTTATATAGTTTTATATAGTTTTATATAGGTTAATTATATTTATATAGTTTTATAAAGTTTTTATATAGTTTTATATAGTTTTATATAGTTTAATTATATTTATATAATTTTATAAAGTTTTATATAGTTTTATATAGTTTTATATAGTTTTACATAGTTTTATATAGTTTTATATAGTTTTTGTATAGTTTTATATAGTTTTACATAGTTTTATATAGTTTTATATAGTTTTATATAGTTTTATATAGTTTTATATAGTTTTATATAGTTTTATTAGTTTTATATAGTTTTACATATTTTTATATAGTTTTATATAGTTTTATATAGTTTTGTATAGTTTTATATAGTTTTACATAGTTTTATATAGTTTTATATAATTTTATATATTTTAATATACTTTATATAGATTCATATAGTTTTATATAATTTTATATGGCTTTAATAGTTGTATATAGATTTATATAGTTTTATATAATTTTATTAGTTTTATATAGCTTTATATCGTATTATACAGTTTTATATCGTATTATATAGTTTTATATAGTTCTATATTCTATTCTATATTTTTATATACATTTATACAGTTGTATATGGTTTTATATAGTTTTATATACTTTTATATACTTTTATATACTTTTATATAGTATTATATAGTTTTATATAGTTTTATATAGTTTTATATAGCTTTATATGGTTTTACATAGTTTTATATAGTTTTATATAGTTTTATATAGTTTTATTAGTTTTATATAGTATTATATAGTTTTATATAGTTTTATATAGTTTTATATTGTTTTATATAGTTTAATATAGTTTTATATAGTTTTATATAGTTTTATTAGTTTTACATAGTTTTACATGGTTTTATATAGCCGTATATAGTTTTACTAGTTGTATATAGTATGATATAGTTTTATATAGTTTTATGTGGATTTATATAGTTTTATATAGTTTTAAATAGTTTTATATTGTTTTATATAGTTTTATATAGTTTTATATAGTTTTATATAGTTTTATATATTATTATATAGTATTATATAGTTTTACATAGTTCAATATTGTATTACATATTTTTATATAGATTTAGACAGTTGTATATGGTTTTATATAGTTTAATATAGTTTTATATAGTTTTATATAGTTTCATTCGTTTTATATAGTTTTATACAGTTTTATATAGTTTTTATGCATTCATTTACTTTTATATAGTTTTATATAGTTTCATATAGTGTTTTATATCTTTATATAGTTTTATATAGTTTTATATAATTTTATATAGTTTTATATAGTTTTATATAGTTTTTATATAGTTTTATTAGTTTTGTATAGCTTTATGTCGTATTATATAGTTTTATATAGTTTTATATAGTTTTATATCGTTTTACATAGTTTCATTAGTTTTATATAGTTTTATACAGATT
>NW_027475446.1:0-49269 GCF_051020985.1 Nomia melanderi | reverse complement strand
TATAGTTTCGTTAGTTTAATATAGTTTAATATAGTTTTATATAGTTTTATACAGTTTTATATAGTTTTACATAGTTTTATATAGTTTTGTTAGTTTTATATAGTTTAATATAGTTTTATATAGTTTTATACAGTTTTATATAGTTTTATATAGTTTTATATAGTTTTGTTAGTTTTATATATTTTTATATAGTTTTATATAGTTTTATATAGTTTTATTCAGTTCTATAGAGTTTTATATAGGTTTATACAGTTTTGTTAGTTTTATATAGTTTTATATAGGTTTATATAGTATTATATAGTTTTATATAGTTTTATATAGTTTTACGTAGTTTTATATAGTTTTATATAGTTTTATATAGTTTTACATAGTTTTATATAGTTTTGTTAGTTTTATATAGTTTTATTTAATTTTATATAGTTCTATAGAGTTTTATATAGGTTTATATAGTCTTGTTAGTTTTATATAGTTTTATATAGTTTTATATAGTTTTATATAGTTTTGTATAGTTTTACATAGTTTTATATAGTTTTATATAGTTTTATATAGTTTTATATAGTTCTATAGTGTTTTATATAGGTTTATATAGTTTTGTTAGTTTTATATAGTTTTATATAGTTTTATATACTTTTATATAGTTTTATATAGTTTCATATAGTTTTATATAGTTTTATATAGTTTTATGTAGTTTTATATAGTTTTATATAGTGTTATATAGTTTTATAGAGTTTTTTACAGTTTTATATAGTTTTGTTAGTTTTGTGTACTTGTATATAGTTTTATATAGTTTTATATAGTTTTATATAGTTTTGTTAGTTTTGTATAGTTTTATATAGTTTTATATAGTGTTATATAGTTTTATAGAGTTTTATATAGTTTCATATGGTTTTGTTAGTTTTATATAGTTTTATGTAGTTTTGTTAGTTTTGTTAGTTTTGTATAGTTGTATATAGTTTTATATAGTTTTATTAGTGTTATATAGTTTTATATAGTTTTATATAGTTTCATATAGTTTTATATAGTTTTATTGAGTTTTATATAGTTTTATATAGTTTTATATAGTTTTATATAGTTTTATATAGTTTTATATAGTTTTATATAGTTTTATATAGTTTTATATAGTTCTATAGAGTTTTATATATGTTTATATAGTTTTGTTAGTTTTATATAGTTTTATATAGTTTTATATAGTTTTATATTTTTATATAGTTCTATAGTGTTTTATATAGGTTTATATAGTTTTGTTAGTTTTATATATTTTTATATAGTTTTATATACTTTTATATAGTTTTATATAGTTTCATATAGTTTTATATAGTTTTATATAGTTTTATATAGTTTTATATAGTTTTATTAGTTTCATATTGTTTTATATAGTTTTATATGGTTTTATATAGTTCCATAGAGTTTTATATAGGTTTATATAGTTTTGTTAGCTTTATTTAGTTTTATATAGTTTTATATAGTTTTATATAGTTTTATATAGTTTTACATAGTTTTATGTAGTTTTGTTAGTTTTATATAGTTTAATATAGTTTTATATAGTTTTATGTAGTTTTATATACTTTTATATAGTTTTATATAGTTTTATATAGTTTTATATGTTTTTATATAGTTTTACATAGTTTTATTAGCTTCATATTGTTTTATATAGTTTTATATGGTTTTATATAGTTTCATATAGTTCTATGGAGTTTTATATAGGTTTATATAGTTTTGTTAGCTTTATATAGTTTTTTATAGTTTTACATAGATGTATATAGTTTTATATAGTTTTATATAGTTTTATATAGTGTTATATAGTTTTATAGAGTTTTTTACAGTTTTATATAGTTTTGTTAGTTTTGTGTACTTGTATATAGTTTTATATAGTTTTATATAGTTTTATATAGTTTTGTTAGTTTTGTATAGTTTTATATAGTTTAATATAGTGTTATATAGTTTCATAGAGTTTTATATAGTTTCATATAGTTTCGTTAGTTTTATATAGTTTTATATAGTTTTGTTAGTTTTGTTAGTTTTGTATAGTTGTATATAGTTTTATATAGATTTATTAGTGTTATATAGTTTTATATAGTTTTATATAGTTTCATATAGTTTTATATAGTTTTATTGAGTTTTATATAGTTTTATATAGTTTTATATGGTTTTATATAGTTTTATATAGTTCTATAGAGTTTTATATAGGTTTATATAGTTTTGTTAGTTTTATATAGTTTTATATAGTTTTATATAGTTTTATATAGTTTTATATAGTTTTATATAGTTTTATATAGTTTTATATAGTTTTATATAGTTTTATATAGTTTTATTAGTTTCATATTGTTTTATATAGTTTTACATGGTTTTATATAGTTTTATATAGTTCTATAGAGTTTTATATATGTTTATATAGTTTTGTTAGCTTTATATAGTTTTATATAGTTTTATATAGTTTTATATTTTTATATATTTTTATATAGTTTTATATAGTTTTATATAGTTTTACATAGATTTATATAGTTTTGTTAGTTTTATATAGTTTAATATAGTTTTATATAGTTTTATACAGGTTTATATAGTTTTGTTATTTTTATATAGTTTTATATAGTTTTATTAGTGTTATATAGTGTTATATAGTTTTATATAGTTTTATATAGTTTTATATAGTTTTATATAGTTTTGTATAGTTTTACATAGTTTTATATAGTTTTATATAGTTTTATATAGTTTTATATAGTTCTATAGTGTTTTATATAGTTTTATATAGTTTTGTTAGTTTTATATAGTTTTATATAGTTTTATATACTTTTATATAGTTTTATATAGTTTCATATAGTTTTATATAGTTTTATATAGTTTTATGTAGTTTTATATAGTTTTATATAGTGTTATATAGTTTTATAGAGTTTTTTACAGTTTTATATAGTTTTGTTAGTTTTGTGTACTTGTATATAGTTTTATATAGTTTTATATAGTTTTATATAGTTTTGTTAGTTTTGTATAGTTTTATATAGTTTTATATAGTGTTATATAGTTTTATAGAGTTTTATATAGTTTCATATGGTTTTGTTAGTTTTATATAGTTTTATGTAGTTATGTTAGTTTTGTTAGTTTTGTATAGTTGTATATAGTTTTATATAGTTTTATTAGTGTTATATAGTTTTATATAGTTTTATATAGTTTCATATAGTTTTATATAGTTTTATTGACTTTTATATAGTTTTATATAGTTTTATATAGTTTTATATAGTTTTATATAGTTTTATATAGTTTTATATAGTTTTATATAGTTTTATATAGTTTTATATAGTTTTATATAGTTTTATATAGTTTTACATAGTTTTATATAGTTTTGTTAGTTTTATATAGTTTAATATAGTTTCATATAGTTTTATACAGGTTTATATAGTTTTGTTATTTTTATATAGTTTTATATAGATTTATTAGTGTTATTTAGTTTTATATAGTTTTATATAGTTTTATATAGTTTCATATAGTTTTATATAGTTTTACATAGCTTTATATAGTTTTGGTAGTTTTATATAGTTTTATATAGTTTTATATAGTTTTATATAGTTTTACATAGTTTTATATAGTTTTATACAGGTTTATATAGTTTTGTTATTTTTATATAGTTTTATATAGTTTTATTAGTGTTATATAGTGTTATATAGTTTTATATAGTTTTATATAGTTTTATATAGTTTTATATAGTTTTGTATAGTTTTACATAGTTTTATATAGTTTTATATAGTTTTATATAGTTTTATATAGTTCTATAGTGTTTTATATAGGTTTATATAGTTTTGTTAGTTTTATATAGTTTTATATAGTTTTATATACTTTTATATAGTTTTATATAGTTTCATATAGTTTTATATAGTTTTATATAGTTTTATATAGTTTTATATAGTTTTATTAGTTTCATATTGTTTTATATAGTTTTATATGGTTTTATATAGTTCCATAAAGTTTTATATAGGTTTATATAGTTTTGTTAGCTTTATTTAGTTTTATATAGTTTTATATAGTTTTATATAGTTTTACATAGTTTTATGTAGTTTTGTTAGTTTTATATAGTTTAATATAGTTTTATATAGTTTTATATAGTTTTATATAGTTTTATATAGTTTTATATAGTTTTACATAGTTTTATATAGTTTTGTTAGTTTTATATAGTTAAATATAGTTTTCTATAGTTTTATACAGTATTATATACTTTTGTTATTTTTATATAGTTTTATATAGTTTTACATAGTTTTATATAGTTTTGTTAGCTTTTTATAGTTTTATATAGTTTTATATAGTTTTATATAGTTTTATATAGTTTTATATAGTTTTACATAGTTTTATATAGTTTTGTTAGTTTTAGATAGTTTTATATAGTATTGTTAGTTTTGTATAGTTGTATATAGTTTTATATAGTGTTATATAGTTTTATAGAGTTTTTTACAGTTTTATATAGTTTTGTTAGTTTTCTATAGTTTTATATAGTTTTATATAGTTTTGTTAGTTTTGTTAGTTTTGTATAGTTGTATATAGTTTTATATAGTTTTATTAGTGTTATATAGTTTTATATAGTTTTATTAGTGTTATATAGTTTTATATAGTTTTACATAGTTTTATATAGTTTTGTTAGTTTTCTATAGTTTTATATAGTTTTATATAGTTTTATATAGTTTTATATAGTTTTATATAGTTTTATATAGTTTTATATAGTTTTACATAGTTTTATATAGTTTTGTTAGTTTTCTATAGTTTTATATAGTTTTACATAGTTTATATAGTTTTGTTAGTTTTCTATAGTTTTATATAGTTTTATATAGTTTTATATAGTTTTATATAATTTTATATATTTCTATATAGTTTTATATAGTTTTATATAGTTTTATATACTTTTATATAGTTTTATATAGTTTCATATAGTTTTATATAGTTTTATTAGTTTCATATTGTTTTATATAGTTTTATATGGTTTTATATAGTTCCATAGAGTTTTATATAGGTTTATATAGTTTTGTTAGCTTTATTTAGTTTTATATAGTTTTATATAGTTTTATATAGTTTTACATAGTTTTATGTAGTTTTGTTAGTTTTATATAGTTTAATATAGTTTTATATAGTTTTATATAGTTTTATATAGTTTTACATAGTTTTATATAGTTTTGTTAGTTTTATATAGTTTAATGTAGTTTTATATAGTTTTATACAGTATTATATACTTTTGTTATTTTTATATAGTTTTATATAGTTTTACATAGTTTTATATAGTTTTGTTAGTTTTGTTAGTTTTATATAGTTTAATATAGTTTTATATAGTTTTATATAGTTTTATATGGTTTTATATAGTTTTATATAGTTCTATAGAGTTTTATATAGGTTTATATAGTTTTGTTAGTTTTATATAGTTTTATATAGTTTTATATAGTTTTATATAGTTTTATATAGTTTTATATAGTTTTATTAGTTTCATATTGTTTTATATAGTTTTACATGGTTTTATATAGTTTTATATAGTTCTATAGAGTTTTATATATGTTTATATAGTTTTGTTAGCTTTATATAGTTTTATACAGTTTTATATAGTTTTATATTTTTATATATTTTTATATAGTTTTATATAGTTTTATATAGTTTTATATAGTTTTATATAGTTTTACATAGTTTTATATAGATTTGTTAGTTTTATATAGTTTTATATAGTTTTATATAGTTTTGTTAGTTTTGTTAGTTTTGTATAGTTGTATATAGTTTTATATAGTTTTATTAGTGTTATATAGTTTTATATAGTTTTATATAGTTTCATATAGTTTTATATAGTTTTATATAGTTTTATATAGTTTTATATAGTTTTATATAGTTTTATATAGTTTTACATAGCTTTATATAGTTTTGTTAGTTTTATATAGTTTAATATAGTTTTATATAGTTTTATACAGGTTTATATAGTTTTGTTATTTTTATATAGTTTTATATAGTTTTATTAGTGTTATATAGTGTTATATAGTTTTATAAAGTTTTATATAGTTTTATATAGTTTTATATAATTTTGTATAGTTTTACATAGTTTTATATAGTTTTATATAGTTTTAGATAGTTTTATATAGTTCTATAGTGTTTTATATAGGTTTATATAATTTTGTTAGTTTTATATAGTTTTATATAGTTTTATATACTTTTATATAGTTTTATATAGTTTCATATAGTTTTATACAGTTTTATATAGTTTTATGTAGTTTTATATAGTTTTATATAGTGTTATATAGTTTTATAGAGTTTTTTACAGTTTTATATAGTTTTGTTAGTTTTGTGTACTTGTATATAGTTTTATATAGTTTTATATAGTTTTATATGGTTTTATATAGTTTTGTTAGTTTTGTTAGTTTTGTATAGTTGTATACAGTTTTATATAGTCTTATTAGTGTTATATAGTTTTATATAGTTTTATATAGTTTCATATATAGTTTTATATAGTTTTATTGAGTTTTATATAGTTTTATATAGTTTTATATAGTTTTATATAGTTTTATATAGTTTTATTAGTTTCATATTGTTTTATATAGTTTTACATGGTTTTATATAGTTTTATATAGTTTTATATAGTTTTATATAGTTTTATTAGTTTCATATTGTTTTATATAGTTTTACATGGTTTTATATAGTTTTATATAGTTTCATATAGTTTTATATAGTTCTATAGTGTTTTATATAGGTTTATATAGTTTTGTTAGTTTTATATTGTTTTATATAGTTTTATATAGTTTTATATAGTTTTATATAGTTTTATATAGTTTTACATAGTGTTATATAGTTTTATAGAGTTTTATATAGTTTTATATAGTTTTATATAGTTTTGTCAGTTTTGTTAGTTTTGTATAGTTGCATATAGTTTTATATAGTTTTATTTGCGTTATATAGTTTTATATAGTTTTATGTAGTTTTATATAGTTTTATATAGTTTTATATAGTTTTATATAGTTTTATATAGTTTTATACAGTTTTATTAGTTTCATATTGTTTTATATAGTTTTATATGGTTTTATATTGTTTTATATAGTTCTATAGAGTTTTATATAGGTTTATATAGTTTTGTTAGCTTTATATAGTTTTATATAGTTTTATATAGTTTTATATAGTTTTATACAGTTTTATATAGTTTTATATAGTTTTATATAGTTTTATATATTGCTATATAGTTTTATATAGTTTTATATTGTTTTATATAGTTTTATACAGTGTTATACAGTTTTATAGAGTTTTATATAGTTTTATATAGTTTTGTTAGTTTTATATAGTTTTATATTGTTTTATATAGTTTTATACAGTGTTATACAGTTTTATAGAGTTTTATATAGTTTTATATAGTTTTGTTAGTTTTATATAGTTTTATATAGTTTTACATAGTTTTATATAGTTTTACATAGTTTTATATAATTTTGTTAGTTTTATATAGTTTAATATAGTTTTATATAGTTTTATACAGTATTATATTATTTTGTTATTTTTATATAGTTATATATAGTTTTATATAGTTTTATATAGTTTTATATAGTTTTATATAGTTTTATATAGTTTTATATAGTTTTATATAGTTTTATATAGTTTTACATAGTTTTATATAGTTTTATATAGTTTTATATAGTTTTATATAGTTTTATATAGTTCTATATAGTTTTACTAGTTTCATATTGTTTTATATAGTATTATATGGTTTTATATAGTTCTATATAGTTCTATAGAGTTTTATATAGGTTTATATAGTTTTGTTAGCTTTATATAGTTTTATATAGTTTTATATAGTTTTATATTGTTTTATATAGTTTTACATAGTGTTATATAGTTTTATAGAGTTTCATATAGTTTTATATAGTTTTGTTAGTTTTATATAGTTTTATATAGTTTTATATAGTTTTGTTAGTTTTGTTAGTTTTGTATAGTTGTATATAATTTTATATAGTTTTATTAGCGTTATATAGTTTTATATAGTTTTATATAGTTTTATATAGTTTTATATAGTTTTGTTAGTTTTGTTAGTTTTGTATAGTTTTGTATAGTTGTATATAGTTTTATATAGTTTTATTAGGGTTATATAGTTTTATATAGTTTTATATAGTTTCATATAGTCTTATATAGTTTTATATAGTTTTATATAGTTTTATATAGTTTTATATAGTTTTATATAGTTTTGTTAGTTTTATATAGTTTTATATAGTTTTATATAGTTCTGTTAGTTTTGTATAGTTGTATATAGTTTTATATAGTTTTATTAGTGTTATACAGTTTTATATAGTTTTATATAGTTTTATATAGTTTTATATAGTTTTATATAGTTTTACAAAGTTTTATATAGTTTTGTTAGTTTTATATAGTTTATTATAGTTTTATATAGTTTTATACAGTTTTATATAGTTTTGTTATTTTTATATAGTTTTATATAGCTTTATATAGTTTTGTTAGTTTTGTATAGTTGAATATAGTTTTATATAGTTTTATTAGTGTTCTATAGTTTTATATAGTTTTATATAGTTTTATATAGTTTTATATAGTTTTATATAGTTCTGTATAGTTTTACATAGTTTTATATAGTTTCGTTAGTTTAATATAGTTTAATATAGTTTTATATAGTTTTATACAGTTTTATATAGTTTTACATAGTTTTATATAGTTTTGTTAGTTTTATATAGTTTAATATAGTTTTATATAGTTTTATACAGTTTTATATAGTTTTATATAGTTTTATATAGTTTTGTTAGTTTTATATATTTTTATATAGTTTTATATAGTTTTATATAGTTTTATTCAGTTCTATAGAGTTTTATATAGGTTTATACAGTTTTGTTAGTTTTATATAGTTTTATATAGGTTTATATAGTATTATATAGTTTTATATAGTTTTATATAGTTTTACGTAGTTTTATATAGTTTTATATAGTTTTATATAGTTTTACATAGTTTTATATAGTTTTGTTAGTTTTATATAGTTTTATTTAATTTTATATAGTTCTATAGAGTTTTATATAGGTTTATATAGTCTTGTTAGTTTTATATAGTTTTATATAGTTTTATATAGTTTTATATAGTTCTATATAGTTTTATATAGTTTTATTCGTTTTATATAGTTTTATATAGTTTTATATAGTTTTATATGGCTTTATATAGTTTTATATAGTTTTACATAGATTTATATAGGTTTGTTAGTATTATATAGTTTAATATAGTTTTATATAGTTTTATACAGTTTTATATAGTTTTGTTAGTTTTAAATAGTTTTATATAGTTTTATATAGTTTTATATAGTTTTGTTAGTTTTATATAGTTTTATATAGTTTTATATAGTTTTATATAGTTTTATATACTTTTATATAGTTTTATGTAGTTTTATATAGTTTTATATAGTTCTATAGAGTTTTATATAGGTTTATATAGTTTTGTTAGTTTTATATAGTTTTATATAGTTCTATAGAGTTTTACATAGGTTTAAATAGTTTTGTTAGCTTTATATAGTTTTATATAGTTTTATATAGTTTTATATAGTTCTATATAGTTCTATATAGTTTTATATAGTTTTATATAGTGTTATATAGTTTTATAGAGTTTTATATAGTTTTATATAGTTTTATATAGTTTTGTTAGTTTTATATAGTTTTATACAGTTTTATTTAGTTTTGTTAGTTTTATATAGTTTTATATAGTTTTATATAGTTTCGTTAGTTTTATATAGTTTTATATAGTTTTATATAGTTTTATATAGCTTTATATAGTTTTGTTAGTTTTATATAGTTTTATATAATTTTATACAGTTTTGATAGTTTTATATAGTTTTATATAGTTTTATAGAGTTTTATATAGGTTTATATAGTTTTGTTAGTTTTATATAGTTTTCTTTAGTTTTACATAGTTTTATACAGTTTTATATAGTTTTATATAGTTTTATATAGTGTTATATAGATTTATAGAGTTATATAGTATTATATAGTTTTGTTAGTTTTATATAGTTTTGTTAGTTTTATATAGTTTTATATAGTTTTATATAGTTTTATATAGTTTTGTTAGTTTTATATAGTTTTATATAGTTTTATATAGTTCTATAGAGTTTTATATAGGTTTATATCGTTTTGTTTGTTTTATATAGTTTTATATAGTTTTACATAGTTTTATATAGTTTTATATAGTTTTATATAGTGTTATATAGTTTTATAGAGTTATATAGTTTTATATAGTTTAGTTAGTTTTATATAGTTTTATATAGTTTTATATAGTTTTATATAGTTTTATATAGTTATATATAGTATTATATAGTTTCACATAGTATTATGAGCTTTATATAGTTTTATATAGTTTTATATAGTGTTATACAGTTTTATAGAGTTTTATATAGTTTTATATAGTTTTGTATAGTTTTATTAGTTTCATATTGTTTTATATAGTTTTGTATGGTTTTATATAGTTTTATATAGTTCTATAGAGTTTTATATAGGTTTATATAGTTTTATTTAGTTCTATAGAGTTTTATATAGGTTTATACAGTTTTGTTAGTTTTATATAGTTTTATATAGTTTTATATAGTATTATATAGTTTTACATAGTATTATGAGCTTTATATAGTTTTATATAGTTTTATATAGTTTTATATAGTTTTACATAGTTTCATATAGTTTTATATAGTTTCATAGATTTTTACATAGTTTTAAATAGTTTTATATAGTATATATAGTTTTATATTGTTTATATAGTTTTATATAGTTTTATATAGTTTTATATAGTTTTATGTAGTTTTATATAATTTTATATAATTTTATATAGTTTTATGTAGTTTTATATAGTTTTATATAGTTTCATAGATCTTTATATAGTTTTAAATAGTTTTATATAGTTTTATATAGTTTTATATAGTTTTATATAGTTTTATATAGTTTTCTTAGTTTTAAATAGTTTTATATAGTTTGATGTAGTTTTATATAGTTTTACAGAGTTTTATACAGTTTTATATAGTTTTATATAGTTTTATATAGTTTTATATAGTTTTATATAGTTTTGTAGAGTTTTATATAGTTTTATATAGTTTTATACAGTTTATATAGTTTTATAGAGTTTCAGACAGTTTTATATAGTTTTATATAGTTTTATGTAGTTTTAAATAGTTGTATATAGTTTTATATAGTTTTATACAGTTTTATATAGTTTTGTTAGTTATATATAGTTTTATATGGTTTATATAGTTTTATACAGTTTCAGACAGTTTTATATATTTTTATATTGTTTTATATAGTTTTGTCAGTTTTATTTTGTTTTATATAGTTTTGTTAGTTTTATATTGTTTTATATTGTTTTATATAGTTTTATATAGTTTTGTACAGTTTCAGACAGTTTTATATAGTTTTATATAGTTTTATATAGTTTTATATAGTTTTATATCGTTTTATATATTTTATATAGTTTTATACAGTTTCAGACAGTTTTATATAGTTTTATATAGTTTTATATAGTTTTATATAGTTTTATATAGTTTATATAGTTTTATACAGTTTCAGACAGTTTTATATATTTTTATATTGTTTTATATAGTTTTGTCAGTTTTATTTTGTTTTATATAGTTTTGTTAGTTTTATATTGTTTTATATTGTTTTATATAGTTTTATATAGTTTTATACAGTTTCAGACAGTTTTATATAGTTTTATATAGTTTTCTTTGTTTTTTATAGGTTTATACAGTTTTATAGAGTTTTATATAGTTCTGATTGTTTTATATTGTTTTATATAGTTTTATATAGTTTTATATAGTTTTGTTGGTTTTATATAGTATAGTATATGGTGTTGGTTTACTATTAGATGATATTTGAAAATGTGGATCTTTAGTAAAAAGAGAATTAGGAAAATAACAATATATTTAATAATATAAAGGAAACAATACGGACAACACGTAAAATACACAACACACGACTCTCGCAGCAAAAATGTTCTACTCCGCTGTCGCTCACCAAAATGTGTCCTACTCCGCTGTCGCTCACCAAAATGTCTCCATGCACGCATTTCCACTCGCTTTTATCACACACCCACATTCGCTCTGTCTTTCTCACCCTTGCACCCTTCTCACTCGCATCTTCCGTCCATGGTCAAAATTCACGCAGTCACGTACACACTTTTCTCACGGTTCAGTCGCTCAGTTCCAGATACTCTTCCTCGCATTCTTCAGCCACTCGAAATTGTCTAAACACAGTCACACTATTTCCCAAACATCCCGGCGCCGGTCCGTCGCAATACGACCTGGTCGCCCTCACGCACGCACAACAAACCATTCATCCTACAATAAATATTCTCGATACTACAATAGTTTTATATAGTTTTATATAGTTTTATATAGTTTTATATAGTTTTATAGAGTTTTGTTAGTTTTGATAGTTTTACATAGCTTTATTATAGTTTTATATAGTTTTGTTAGTTTTGGATAGCTTTATTATAGTTTTATATAGTTTTATATAGTTTTATATAGTTTTATATAGTTTTATATAGTTTTATATAGTTTTATATAGTTTTATATAGTTTTGTAGAGTTTTATATAGTTTTATACAGTTTTATATAGTTTTGTTAGTTACATATAGTTTTATATAGTTTTATACAGTTTTATATAGTTTTGTTAGTTACATATAGTTTTATATAGTTTTATACAGTTTCAGACAGTTTTATATATTTTTATATAGTTTTATAGAGTTTTATATAGTTTTGTAGAGTTTTATATAGTTTTATATAGTTTTATACAGTTTATATAGTTTTATAGAGTTTCAGACAGTTTTATATAGTTTTATATAGTTTTATATAGTTTTATATAGGTTTCTTAGTTTTATATAGTTTTATATAGTTTTATGTAGTTTTAAATAGTTTTATACAGTTTTATATAGTTTTGTTAGTTATATATAGTTTTATATAGTTTTAAATAGTTTTATATAGTTTTATAGAGTTTTATATAGTTTTAAATCGTTTTATATAGCTTTATAGCGTTTTATATAGTTTTATATAATTTTATATAGTATTGTTAGGTTCATATAGTTTTATATAGTTTTATGGAGTTTTACATAGTTTTATATAGTGTTATATAGTTTTATAGAGTTTTATATACTTTTATATAGTTTTGTTAGTTTTATATAGTTTTATATAGTTTTATATAGTTTTATATAGTTCTATAGAGTTTTATTTAGGTTTATAGAGTTTTGCTAATTTTATATAGTTTTATATAGTTTTATATAGCTTTATATAGTTTTAAATGGTTTTATACTGTTTTATATAGGTTTGTTAGTTTTATATAGTTTTATATAGTTTTGTTAGGATTGTATAGTTTTATATAGTTTTATATAGTTTTATTAGGTTTATATAGTTTTATACAGTTTTATATGGATTTATATGGATTTATTAGTTTTATTAGTTTTATTATAGCTTTATATAGTTTTATATATTATTATACAGTTTTATATAGTTTTGTTAGTTTCATATAGTTTTATATAGTTTTGTACAGTTTTATATAGTTTTATATAGTTTTATACATTTTCAGACAGTTTTATATAGTTTTATATAGTTTTATATAGTTTTATTAGCGTTATATAGTTTTTTATAGTTATATTAGCGTTATATAGTTTTATATAGTTTTATACAGTCTCAGACAGTTTGATTTAGTTTTATATAGGTTTATATAGTTTTGTTAGTTTTATATAGTTTTATATAGTTTTATATAGTTTTATATAGTTTTGTTAGTTTTATATTGTTTTACATAGTTTTATAAAGTTTTGTATAGTTTTATATAGTTTTATATAGTTTTACATAGTTTTATATAGTTTTATATAGTTTTATATCGTTTTGTTAGTTTTATATAGTTTTATACAGTTTTATATAGCACTATACAGTTTTATATAGTTTTATACAGTTTTATATAGTTTTATACAGTTTTGTTAGTTTTATATAGTTTTATATAGTTTTATATAGTTTTATATTGTTCTATAGAGTTTTATATAGGTTTATATAGTTTTGTTAGTTTTATATAGTTTTATAGAGTTTTATATAGTTTTATATAGTTTTATTAGTTTTATATAGTTTTACATAGTTTTATATAGTTTTATATAGTTTTATACTGTTTTATATAGTTTTGTTAGATTTATATAGTTTTATATAGTTTTATGTAGTTTTAAATAGTTTTATATAGTTTTATAGTGTTTTATATAGTTTTATAGAGTTTTATATAGTTTTATATAGTTTTGTTAGTTTTATGTAGTTTTATATAGTTTTATATAGTTTTATATAGTTTTATACTGTTTTATATGGTTTTGTTAGATTCATATAGTTTTATATAGTTTTATATAGTTTTAAATATGTTTATATAGTTTTGTTAGATTTATATAGTTTTATATAGTTTTATATCGTTTTAAATACTTTTATATAGTTTTATATAGTTTTATACAGTTTTATATAGTTTTGATAGTTTCATGTAGTTTTATATACTTTTATACAGTTTTATATAGTGTTATATAGTTTTATAGAGTTTTATATAGTTTTATATAGTTTTGTTAGTTTTATGTAGTTTTATATAGTTTTGTATAGTTTTAAATCGTTTTATATAGCTTTATAGCGTTTTATATAGTTTTATATACTTTTATATAGTTTTGTTAGTTTCATATAGTTTTATATAGTTTTATGGAGTTTTATATAGTTTTATATAGTGTTATATAGTATTATAGAGTTTTATATACTTTTATATAGTTTTGTTAGTTTTATATAGTTTTATATAGTTTTATATAGTTATATATAGTTTTGTTAGTTTTGTATACTTTAATATAGTGTTATATAGTTTTATATAGTTTTATTAGTTTTATATAGTTTTATCCGGTTTTATATATTTTTGTTAGTTTTATATAGTTTTATTAGTTTTATATAGTTTTATCCTGTTTTATGTATTTTTGTTAGTTTTATATAGTTTTATATAGTTTTATATAGTTTTAAATAGTTTTATATAGTTTTATATAGTTTTATATAGTTTTATATAGTTTTGTTAGTTTTATATTGTTTTACATAGTTTTATATAGTTTTGTATAGTTTTATATAGTTTTATATAGTTTTACATAGTTTTATATAGTTTTATATAGTTTTATATTGTTTTGTTAGTTTTATATAGTTTTATACAGTTTTATATAGCACTATACAGTTTTATATAGTTTTATACAGTTTTATATAGCACTATACAGTTTTATATAGTTTTATATAGGTTTATATAGTTTTGTTAGTTTTGTTAGTTTTATATAGTTTTATATAGCTTTATATAGTTTTATATAGTTTTATTAGGTTTATACAGTTTTATACAGTTTTATATGGATTTATATTGATTTATTAGTTTTATTAGTTTTATTATAGCTTTACATAGTTTTATATATTATTATACAGTTTTATATAGTTTTATATAGTTTTACATAGTTTTATATAGTTTTGTTAGTTTTATATAGTTTTATATAGTTTTATATTGTTCTATAGAGTTTTATATAGGTTTATATAGTTTTCTTAGTTTTATATAGTTTTATATAATTTTATATAGTTTTATATAGTTTTCTTAGTTTTATATAGTTTTAAATAGTTTTATATAGTTTGATATAGTTTTATAGAGTTTTACATAGTTTTGTATAGTTTTATATAGTTTTATGTAGTTTGATATAGTTTTATTGAGTTTTATATAGTTTTATATAGTTTTATATAGTTTTATATAGTTTTATTAGGTTTATATAGTTTTATACAGTTTTATATGGATTTATATAGATTTATTAGTTTTATTAGTTTTATTATAGCTTTACATAGTTTTATATATTATTATACAGTCTTATATAGTTTTATATAGTTTTGTTAGTTTTATATTGTTTTACATAGTTTTATATAGTTGTGTATAGTTTTTTATAGTTTTATATAGTTTTACATAGTTTTATATAGTTTTATATAGTTTTATATTGTTTTGTTAGTTTTATGTAGTTTTATACAGTTTTATATAGCACTATACAGTTTTATATAGTTTTATACAGTTTTATATAGCACTATACAGTTTTATATAGTTTTATATAGGTTTATATAGTTTTGTTAGTTTTGTTAGTTTTATATAGTTTTATATAGTTTTATATAGTTTTATATAGTTTTATATAGTTTTATATAGTTTTATATAGTTTTATATAGTTTTATATAGTTTTATATAGTTTTATTAGGTTTATATAGTTTTATACAGTTTTATATGGATTTATATTGATTTATTAGGTTTATACAGTTTTATACAGATTTATATGGATTTATATAGATTTATTAGTTTTATTAATTTTATTATAGTTTTACATAGTTTTATATAGTTTTGTTAGTTTTATATAGTTTTATATAGTTTTATATAGTTTTATATTGTTCGATAGAGTTTTATATAGGTTTATATAGTTTTGTTAGTTTTATATAGTTTTATATAGTTTTATATAGTTTTATATTGTTCCATAGAGTTTTATATAGGTTTATATAGTTTTGTTAGTTTTATATAGTTTTATATAGTTTTATATGGTTTTATATAGTTTTGTTAGTTTCATATTGTTTTATATAGTTTTATATAGTTTTATATAGTTTTATATAGTTTTATATAGTTTTATATAGTTTTGTGGAGTTTTATATAGTTTTATATAGTTTTATATAGTTTTATACAGTTTTATATGGATTTATATTGATTTATTAGGTTTATACAGTTTTATACAGATTTATATGGATTTATATAGATTTATTAGTTTTATTAATTTTATTATAGTTTTACATAGTTTTATATAGTTTTGTTAGTTTTATATAGTTTTATATAGTTTTATATAGTTTTATATTGTTCCATAGAGTTTTATATAGGTTTATATAGTTTTGTTAGTTTTATATAGTTTTATATAGTTTTATATGGTTTTATATAGTTTTGTTAGTTTCATATTGTTTTATATAGTTTTATATAGTTTTATATAGTTTTATATAGTTTTATATAGTTTTATATAGTTTTATATAGTTTTATATAGTTTTATATAGTTTTATATAGTTTTATATAGGTTTGTGGAGTTTTATATAGTTGTATATAGTTTTGTATAGTTTTATATAGTTTTTTATAGTTTGAAGAGTTTTATAAAGCTTGATATAGTTTTATTGAGTTTTATATAGTTTTATATAATATTATATAGTTTATATAGTTTTATATAGTTTTATATAGTTTTATTAGGTTTATATAGTTTTACACAGATTTATATGGATTTATATAGATTTATTAGTTTTATTAGTTTTATTATAGCTTTACATAATTTTATATATTATTATACAGTTTTATATAGTTTTATATAGTTTTATATAGTTTTACATAGTTTTATATAGTTTTGTTAGTTTTATATAGTTTTATATAGTTTTATATAGTTTTACATAGTTTTATATAGTTTTGTTAGTTTTATATAGTTTTATATAGTTTTATATAGTTTTATATTGTTCCATAGAGTTTTATATAGGTTTATATAGTTTTGTTAGTTTTATATAGTTTTATATAGTTTTATATGGTTTTATATAGTTTTGTTAGTTTCATATTGTTTTATATAGTTTTATATAGTTTTATATAGTTTTATATAGTTTTATATAGTTTTATATAGTTTTGTGGAGTTTTATATAGTTTTATATAGTTTTATATAGTTTTATATAGTTTTATATAGTTTTGAAGAGTTTTATATAGCTTGATATAGTTTTATTGAGTTTCATATAGTTTTATATAATATTATATAGTTTATATAGTTTTATACGGTTTCGGACAGTTTTATATAGTTTTATATAGTTTTATATAGTTTTATATAGTTTATATAGTTTTATACATTTTCGGACAGTTTTATATAGTTTTATATAATTTTATACAGTTTTGTTAGTTTTATATAGTTTTATATAGTTTTATATAGTTTTATATAGTTTTGTTAGTTTTATATAGTTTTATACAGTTTTATATAGTACTATACAGTTTTATATAGTTTTAAATAGGTTTATATAGTTTTGTTAGTTTTGTCAGTTTTATATAGTTTTATATAGTTTTATTTAGTTTTATGTAATTTTGTATAGTTTTAAATTGTTCTATAGAGTTTTATATAGGTTTATATAGTTTTGTTAGTTTTATATAGTTTTATATAGTTTTGTTAGTTTTATATTGTTTTATATAGTTTTATATAGTTTTATATAGTTTTATAGAGTTTTATATAGTTTTATATAGTTTTATATAGTTTTCTATAGTTTTCTTAGTTTTGTATAGTTTTAAATAGTTTTATGTAGTTTGACATAGTTTCATAGAGTTTTATATAGTTTTATATAATTTTACATAGTTTTATATAGTTTTGTATAGTTTTATACAGTTTTGTATAGTTTTATATAGTTTTATTAGGTTTATATAGTTTTATACAGTTTTATATGGATGTATATAGATTTATTAGTTTTATTATACCTTTATATAGTTTTATATATTATTATACAGTTTTATATAGTTTTATATAGCTTTACATAGTTTTATATAGCTTTATATAGTTTATATAGTTTTGTACATTTTCAGACAGTTTTATATAGTTTTATATAGTTTTATATAGTTTTATTAGCGTTATATAGTTTTATATAGTTTTATATAGTTTTATTAGCGTTATGTTGTTTTATATAGTTTTATACAGTCTCAGACAGTTTTATATAGATTTATATAGTCTTGTATAGTATTATTAGTTTTATATAGTTTTATATAGTTTTATATGGATTTATATAGTTTTATATAGTTTATATAGTTTTATACAGTTTCGGACAGTTTTATATAGTTTTATATAATTTTATATAGTTTTATTAGTTTCATATAGTTTTATATAGTTTTATATTGTTTTGTTAGTTTTATATAGTTTTATACAGTTTTATATAGCACTATACAGTTTTATATAGTTTTATACAGTTTTATATAGCACTATACAGTTTTATATAGTTTTATATAGTTTTATATAGTTTTATATAGTTTAATATGGTTTTATATAGTTTTATATAGTTTATATAGTTTTATACAGTTTCGGACAGTTTTATATAGTTTTATATCATTTTATATAGTTTTATTAGTTTCATATAGTTTTATATAGTTTTGTAGAGTTTTATATAGTTTTATATAGTTTTATATAGTATATATAGTTTTATACATTTGCAGACAGTTTTATATAGTTTTATTAGCGTTATGTAGTTTTATATAGTTTTATACAGTCTCAGACAGTTTTATATAGATTTATATAGTCTTGTGTAGTATTATTAGTTTTATATAGTTTTATACAGTTTTATATGGATTTATATAGATTTATTAGTTTTATTAGTTTTATTATAGCTTTACATAGTTTTATATATTATTATACTGTTTTATATAGTTTTATATAATTTTACTTAGTTTTATATAGTTTTGTTAGTTTTATATAGTTTTATATAGTTTTATATAGTTTTATATTGTTCTATAGAGTTTTATATAGATTTATATAGTCTTGTATAGTATTATTAGTTTTATATAGTTTTATACAGTTTTATATGGATTTATATAGATTTATTAGTTTTATTAGTTTTATTATAGCTTTATATAGTTTTTTATATTATTATACAGTTTTATATAGTTTTATATAGTTTTACATAGTTTTATATAGTTTTGTTACTTTCATATAGTTTTATACAGTTTTGTAGAGTTTTATATAGTTTTATATAGTTTTATATAGTATATATAGTTTTATACATTCTCAGACAGTTTTATATAGTTTTATATTTGTTTTATATAGTTTTATTAGCGTTATATAGTTTTATATAGTTTTATATAGTTTTGTTAGTTTTATATAGTTTTATATAGTTTTATATAGTTTTATATTGTTCTATAGAGTTTTATATAGGTTTATATAGTTTTGTTAGTTTTATATAGTTTTATATAGTTTTATATAGTTTTATATAGTTTTGTTAGTTTTATATTGTTTTATATAGTTATATATAGTTTTATATAGTTTTATATAGTTTTATTAGTTTCATATAGTTTTATATAGTTTTGTAGAGTTTTATATAGTTTTATATTGTTTTATATAGTATATATAGTTTTATACATTTTCAGACAGTTTTATAAAGTTTTATATTTGTTTTATATAGTTTTATTAGCGATATATAGTTTTATATAGTTTTATATAGTTTTATTAGCGTTATATAGTTTTATATAGTTTTATACAGTCTCAGACAGTTTTATATAGATATATATAGTCCTGTATAGTATTATTAGTTTTATATAGTTTTACATAGTATTATTAGCTTTATATAGTTTTATATAGTTTTATACAGTCTCAGACAGTTTTATATAGATATATATAGTCCTGTATAGTATTATTAGTTTTATATAGTTTTACATAGTATTATTAGCTTTATATAGTTTTATATAGTTTTGAAAAGTTTTATATAGATTTATTAGTTTTATTAGTTTTATTATAGCTTTATCTGGTTTTGTATATTATTATACAGTTTTATATAGTTTTATATAGTTTTGTTAGTTTCATATAGTTTTATATAGTTTTGTAGAGTTTTATATAGTTTTATATAGTTTTATATAGTTTATATAGTTTTGTATATTTTCAGACAGTTTTATATAGTTTTATATAGCTTTATATAGTTTTATTAGCGTTATATAGTTTTATATAGTTTTATTAGCGTTATATAGTTTTATATAGCTTTATATAGTTTTATATATTATTATACAGTTTTATATAGTTTTATATAGTTTTGATAGTTTCATATAGTTTTATATAGTTTTGTAGAGTTTTGTAGAGTTTTATATAGTTTTATATAGATTTATATAGTTTTATTAGCTTTATATCGTTTTATATAGTTTCATTAGCGTTATATAGTTTTATATAGTTTTATTAGCGTTATATAGTTTTATATAATTTTATATAGTTTTATATAGTTTTGTATAGTTTTATATAGTTTTGTATAGTTTTATATAGCTTTATATAGTTTTGTAGAGTTTGATATTATTTTATATAGTTTTATATAGTTTTATATAGTTTATACAGTTTTATACATTTTCAGGCAGTTTTATATACTTTTATATAGTTTTATATAGTTTTATCTGGATTTATATAGTTTTACATAGTTTTATATTGTTTTGTTAGTTTCATATAGTTTTATATAGTTTTGTAGAGTTTTATATAGATTTATTAGTTTTATTAGTTTTATTATAGCTTTATCTAGTTTTATATAATATTATACAGTTTTATGTAGTTTTATATAGTTTTACATAGTTTTATATAGTTTTGTTAGTTTCATATAGTTTTATATAATTTTGTAGAGTTTTATATAGTTTTATATAGTTTTATATAGTTTTGTGGAGTTTTATATAGTTTTATATAGTTTTATATAGTTTTATATAGTTTTATATAGTGTTATATTGTTTTATGTAGTTTGATATAGTTTTATTGAGTTTTTTATAGTTTTACATATTTTTATATAGTATATATAGTTTTATACATTTTCAGACAGTTTTATATAGTTTTATATTTGTTTTATATAGTTTTACTAGCGTTATATAGTTTTATATAGTTTTATATAGTTTTATTAGCGTTATATAGTTTTATATAGTTTTATACAGTCTCAGACAGTTTTATATAGATATATATAGTCCTGTATAGTATTATTAGTTTTATATAGTTTTACATAGTATTATTAGCTATATATAGTTTTATATAGTTTTGAAAAGTTTTATATAGATTTATTAGTTTTATTAGTTTTATTATAGCTTTATCTGGTTTTATATATTATTATACAGTTTTATATAGTTTTATATAGTTTTGTTAGTTTCATATAGTTTTATATAGTTTTGTAGAGTTTTATATAGTTTTATATAGTTTTATATAGTTTATATAGTTTTGTACATTTTCAGACAGTTTTATATAGTTTTATATAGTTTTATATAGTTTTATTAGCGTTATATAGTTTTATATAGTTTTATTAGCGTTATACAGTTTTAGATAGTTTTATACAGTCTCAGACAGTTTTATATAGTTTTATATAGTCTTGTATAGTACTATTTGTTTTATATAGTTTTACATAGTATTATTAGCTTTATATAGTTTTATACTATTTTATATAGTTTTATATAGTTTTGTATAGTTTTATATAGTTTTGTATAGTTTTATATAGTTTTATATAGTTTTATATAGTTTTATTAGCGTTATATAGTTTTATATAGTTTTATTAGCGTTATATAGTTTTATATAGCTTTATATAGTTTTATATATTATTATACAGTTTTATATAGTTTTGTATAGTTTTATATAGTTTTGTATAGTTTTATATAGTTTTATATAGTTTTATATAGTTTTACATAGCTTTATATAGTTTTGTTAGTTTTATATAGTTTTATATAGTTTTATATAGTTTTGTTAGTTTTATATAGTTTTATATAGTTTTGTTAGTTTTATATAGTTTTATATAGTTTTCTTAGTTTTATATAGTTTTATATAGTTTTATAGAGTTTTATATGGTTTTATATAGTTTTATATAGTTTTATATAGTTTATATTTTTATACAGTTTCAGACAGTTTTATGTAGTTTTATATAGTTTTCTATAGTTTCAGGCAGTTTTATGTAGTTTTATATAGTTTTCTATAGTTTTATATAGTTTTGTATAGTTTTATATAGTTTTATATAGTTCTATACAGTTTTATGAAGTTTTATATAGTTTTATATAGTTTTATATAGTTTTATATAGTTTTATATATGTTTATATAGTTTTGTTAGTTTTATATAGTTTTATATATGTTTATATAGTTTTGTTAGTTTTATATATTTTTATATAGTTTTATATAGTTTTATATAGTTTTATATAGTTTTACATAGTTTTATATAGTTTTGTTAGTTTTATATAGTTTTATACAGTTTTGTTAGTTCTATATAGTTTTATAGAGTTTTGTTAGTTTTATATAGTTTTATATAGTTTTATAAAGTTTTATATGGTTTTATATAGTTTTATATAGTTTTGCTAGTTTCATATAGTTTTATATAGTTTTATATAGTTTTATATAGTTTTATTAGCGTTATATAGTTTTATTAGCGCTATATAGTTTTATATAGTTTTATATAGTTTTATTAGCGTTATATAGTTTTATATAGTTTTATATAGTTTTATTAGCGTTATGTAGTTTTATATAGTTTTATACAGTCTCAGACAGTTTTATATAGATTTATATAGTCTTGTATAGTATTATTAGTTTTATATAGTTTTATATAGTTTTGTTGGATTTATATTGTTTTATACAGTTTTATATAGTACTATACAGTTTTATATAGTTTTATATAGTTTTACATAGTTTTATATAGTTTTATATAGTTTTATATAGTTTTATATAGTTTATATAGTTTTATACAGTTTCGGACAGTTTTATATAGTTTTATATAGTTTTATATAGTTTTGTTAGTTTCATATAGTTTTATATAGTTTTGTAGAGTTTTATGTAATTTTATATAGTTTTATATAGTATATATAGTTTTATACATTTTCAGACAGTTTTATATACTTTTATACAGTCTCAGACAGTTTTATATAGTTATATATAGTCTTGAATAGTATTATTAGTTTTATATAGTTTTACATAGTATTATTAGCTTTATATAGTTTTATATAGTTTTGTATAGTTTTATATAGTTTTATACAGTCTCAGACAGTTTTATATAGTTTTGTATAGTTTTATTAGCTTTATATAGTTTTATATAATTTTATATAGTTTTATATAATTTTATATAGTTTTAAATAGTTTTGTATAGTTTTATATAGTTTTGTATAGTTTTATATAGTTTTATATAGTTTTATATAGTTTTATATAGTTTTATATAGTTTTATATGGATTTATATAGATTTATTAGTTTTATTAGTTTTATTATAGCTTTATATAGTTGTATATAGTATTCGACAGTTTTATATAGTTTTATATAGTTTTACATAGTTTTATATAGTTCTGTTAGTTTCATACAGTTTTATATAGTTTTATATAGTTTTACATAGTTTTATATGGTTTCGTTAGTTTTATATAGTTTTATAGAGTTTTATATAGTTTTATATAGTTTTATTAGTTTAATATAGTTTTATATAGTTTTATGTAGTATTGTATAGTTTTATATAGTTCTATAGAGTTTTACATAGTTTTATATAGTTTTATTAGGTTTATGTAGTTTTATACAGTTTCATATGGATTTATATAGATTTATTAGTTTTATTAGTTTTATTATAGCTTTATATAGTTTTATTTAGTAATATACAGTTTTATATAGTTTTAAATAGTTTTACATAGTTTTATATAGTTTTGTTAGTTTCATACAGTTTTATATAGTTTTATAGAGTTTTGTATAGTTTTATATAGTTTTATTAGTTTTATATAATTTTATATATTTTTATATAGTTTTATATAGCTTTATTAGCGTTATATAGTTTTATATAGTTTTATATAGTTTTATATAGTTTATATAGTTTTATACATTTTCAGACAGTTTTATATAGTTTTATATAGTTTTATATAGTTTTATTAGGGTTATATAGTTTTATACAGATTTATATGGATTTATATAGATTTATTAGGTTTATGTAGTTTTATACAGTTTTATATAGACTTATATAGATTTATTAGTTTTATTAGTTTTATTATAGCTTTATATAGTTTTATATATTATTATACAGTTTTATATAGTTTTATTAGCGTTATGTAGTTTTATATAGTTTTATACAGTCTCAGACAGTTTTATATAGATTTAGATAGTCTTGTATAGTATTATTAGTTTTATATAGTTTTATGTAGTTTTATATAGTTTTATATAGTTTTATATAGTTTTGTTAGTTTTATATAGTTGTATACAGTTTTATATAGATTTATATAGGTTTATATAGTTTTGTTAGTTTCATATAGTTTTATATAGTTTTGTTAAGATTTATATAGATTTATTAGTTTTATTAGTTTTATTATAGCTTTATCTAGTTTTATATATTATTATACAGTTTTATATAGTTTTATATAGTTTTACATAGTTTTATATAGTTTTGTTAGTTTCATATAGTTTTATATAGTTTTGCAGAGTTTTATATAGTTTTATATAGTTTTATATAGTTTATATAGTTTTATACAGTCTCAGACAGTTTTATATAGTTATATATAGTCTTGTATAGTATTATTAGTTTTATATAGTTTTACATAGTATTATTAGTTTTATATATCTTTATATAGTTCTGTATAGTTTTATATAGTTTTATACAGTCTCAGACAGTTTTATATAGATTTATATAGGTTTATATAGTTTTGTTAGTTTTGTTAGTTTTATATAGTTTTGTATAGTTTTATATAGTTTTATATAGTTTTGTAGAGTTTTATATAGTTTTATATAGTTTTATATAGTATATATAGTTTTATACATTTTCAGACAGTTTTATATAGTTTTATATAGTATATATAGTTTTATACATTTTCAGACAGTTTTATATAGTTTTATATTTGTTTTATATAGTTTTATTAGCGTTATATAGTTTTATATAGTTTAATATAGTTATGTTAGTTTTATATTGTTTTATATAGTTTTGTATAGTTTTATATAGTTTTATATAGTTTTATAGAGTTTTATATAGTTTTATATAGTTTTCTTAGTTTTATATAGTTTTAAATAGTTTTATGTAGTTTGATATAGTTTTATAGAGTTTTATATAATTTTATATAGTTTTATATAGTTTTGTATAGTTTTATATAGTTTTGTTTAGTTTTATATAGTTTTATATAGTTTTGTAGAGTTTGATATAATTTTATATAGTTTTATATAGTTTTATATAGTTTATACAGTTTTATACATTTTCAGACAGTTTTATATACTTTTATATAGTTTTATATAGTTTTAATAGCGTTATATAGTTTTATACAGTTTTATATGGATTTATATAGTTTTACATAGTTTTATATAGTTTTGTTAGTTTCATATAGTTTTATATAGTTTTACATAGTTTTATATAGTTTTGTTAGTTTCATATAGTTTTATATAGTTTTGTAGAGTTTTATATAGATTTATTAGTTTTATTAGTTTTATTATAGCTTTATCTAGTTTTATATATTATTATACAGTTTTATATAGTTTTATATAGTTTTACATAGTTTTATATAGTTTTGTTAGTTTCATATAGTTTTATATTGTTATGTAGAGTTTTATATAGTTTTATATAGTTTTATATAGTATATATAGTTTTATACATTTTCAGACAGTTTAATATAGTTTTATATAGTATAAATAGTTTTATACATTTTCAGACAGTTTTATATAGTTTTATATAGTTTTATTAGCGTTTTATGGTTTTATATAGTTTTATATAGTATTATATAGTCTTGTATAGTTTTATTAATTTTATATAGTTTTATATAGTTTTAATAGAATTTTATAGTTTTACATAGTTTTATTTAGCCCTATGTATTTTTATATAGATTATATAGTTTTATACAGTTTCATACCGTTTTATGTAGTTTCATACAGTTTTATATAGTTTTATTAGCGTTATATAGTTTTATATAGTTTTATATAGTTTTATTAGTGTTATATATTTTTATATAGTTTTATATAGTTTCATTAGCGTTATATAGTTTTATATAGTTTTATATAGTTTTATTAGCATTATATAGTTTTATATAGTTTTATATAGTTTTATTAGCGTTATATAGTTTTATATAGTTTTATACAGTCTCAGACAGTTTTATATAGTTTTATATAGTCTTGTATAGTAATATTAGTTTTATACAGTTTGACATAGTATTATTAGCTTTATATAATTTTATATAATTTTATATAGTTTTATATAGTTTTGTATAGTTTTATATTGTTTTGTATAGATTTATATAGTATTATATAGTTTTATATAGTTTTATTAGGTTTATATAGTTTCATACAGTTTTATATGGATTTATATAGATTTATTAGTTTTATTAGTTTTATTATAGCTTTACATAGTTTTATATATTATTATACAGTTTTATATAGTTTTATATAGTTTTACATAGTTTTATATAGTTCTGTTAGTTTCATATAGTTTTATATAGTTTTACTTAGTTTTATATAGTTTTGCTAGTTTCATATAGTTTTATATAGTTTTATATAGTTTTATATAGTTTTATTAGCGTTATATAGTTTTATATAGTTTTATATAGTTTTATTAGCGTTATATAGTTTTATATAGTTTTATATAGTTTTATTAGCGTTATGTAGTTTTATATAGTTTTATACAGTCTCAGACAGTTTTATATAGATTTATATAGTCTTGTATAGTATTATTAGTTTTATATAGTTTTATATAGTTTTGTTGGATTTATATAGTTTTATACAGTTTTATATAGTACTATACAGTTTTATATAGTTTTATATAGTTTTATATAGCTTTGTTAGTTTTACATTGTTTTATATAGTTTTATATAGTTTTATATTGTTTTATATTGTTCTATAGAGTTTTATATGGGTTTGTATAGTTTGTTAGTTTTGTATAGTTTTATACAGTTTTATATAGTTTTATATTGTTCTATAGAGTTTTATATAGGTTTATATAGTTTTGTTAGTTTTATATAGTTTTATATAGATTTATATAGGTTTGTTAGTTTTATATTGTTTTATATAGTTTTATATGGTTTTCTTAGTTTTAGTTAGTTTTAAATAGTTTTATGTAGTTTGAAATAGTTTTATAGAGTTTTATATAGTTTTATATAGTTTTATATAGTTTTGTGGAGTTTTATATAGTTTTATATAGTTTTATATAGTTTTATATAGTTTTATATAGTTTTATATAGTTTTATATAGTTTTATATAGTTTTATATAGTTTTATATAGTTTTATATAGTTTTATGTAGTTTGCTATAGTTTTATTGAGTTTTATATAGTTTTATGTAGTTTCATATAGTTTTATATAGTTTTATACGGTTTCGGACAGTTTTATATAGTTTTATATAGTTTTATATAGTTTTATATAGTTTTACATAGTTTTATATAGTTTTATATAGTTTTATATAGTTTTAATTAGTTTTTTATAGTTCTATAGAGCTTTATATAGGTTTATATAGTTTTGTTAGCTTTAAATCGTTTTATATAGTTTTATATAGTTTTATATAGTTTTGTTAGTTTTATATAGTTTTGTATAGTTTTATATAGTTTTATATAGTTTTATATAGTTCTATAGAGCTTTATATAGGTTTATATAGTTTTGTTAGCTTTATATAGTTTTGTTAGCTTTATATAGTTTTATATAGCTATATATAGTTTTATATAGTTTTGTTAGTTTTATATAGTTTTGTATAGTTTTATATAGTTTTGTTAGTATTGTATAGTTATATATAGTATTGTATAGTTATATATAGTTCTATAGAGTTTTATTAGTTTTATATAGTATTATATAGTTTTATATAGTTTTATATAGTTTTATAGAGTATTATAGAGTTTTATATAGTTTTACATAGTTTTATATAGTTTTCATAGTTTTATATAGTTTCATATAGTTTTATGTAGTTTTATTTAGTTTTATATAGTTTTGTTAGTTTTATATAGTTGTATACAGTTTTATACAGATTTATATAGGTTTATATAGTTTTGTTAGTTTTGTTAGTTTTACATAGTATTATTAGCTTTATATAGTTTTATATAATTTTATATAGTTTTATATAGTTTTGTATAGTTTTATATAGTTTTGTATAGTTTCATATAGTTTTATATAGTTTTATATAGTTTTATATAGTTTTATATAGTTTATACAGTTTTATACATTTTCAGACAGTCTTATATACTTTTATATAGTTTTATATAGTTTTAATAGCGTTATATAGTTTTATACAGTTTTATATGGATTTATATAGTTTTACATAGTTTTATATAGTTTTGTTAGTTTCATATAATTTTATATAGTTTTACATAGTTTTATATAGTTTTGTTAGTTTCATATAGTTTTATATAGTTTTGTAGAGTTTTATATAGATTTATTAGTTTTATTAGTTTTATTATAGCTTTATCTAGTTTTATATATTATTATACAGTTTTATATAGTTTTATATAGTTTTACATAGTTTTATATAGTATTGTTAGTTTCATATTGTTTTATATAGTTTTGTAGAGTTTTATATAGTTTTATATAGTTTTATATAGTATATATAGTTTTATACATTTTCAGACAGTTTTATATAGTTTTATACAGTCTCAGACAGTTTTATATAGTTATATATAGTCTTGTATAGTATTATTAGTTTTATATAGTTTTACATAGTATTATTAGCTTTATATAGTTTTATATAGTTTTGTATAGTTTTATATAGTTTTATACAGTCTCAGACAGTTTTATATAGTTTTGTATAGTTTTATTAGCTTTATATAGTTTTATATAATTTTATATAGTTTTATATAATTTTATATAGTTTTAAATAGTTTTGTATAGTTTTATATAGTTTTGTATAGTTTTATATAGTTTTATATAGTTTTATATAGTTTTATTTAGTTTTATATAGTTTTATATGGATTTATATAGATTTATTAGTTTTATTAGTTTTATTATAGCTTTATATAGTTTTATATAGTATTCGACAGTTTTATATAGTTTTATATAGTTTTACATAGTTTTATATAGTTCTGTTAGTTTCATACAGTTTTATATAGTTTTATATAGTTTTACATAGTTTTATATGGTTTCGTTAGTTTTATATAGTTTTATATAGTTTTATTAGTTTGATATAGTTTTATATAGTTTTATGTTGTATTGTACAGTTTTATATAGTTCTATAGAGTTTTACATAATTTTATATAGTTTTATTAGGTTTATGTAGTTTTATACAGTTTTATATGGATTTATATAGATTTATTAGTTTTATTAGTTTTATTATAGCTTAATATAGTTTTATATAGTAATATACAGTTTCATATAGTTTTAAATAGTTTTACATAGTTTTATATAGTTTTGTTAGTTTCATACAGTTTTATATAGTTTTATAGAGTTTTGTATAGTTTTATATAGTTTTATTAGTTTTATATAGTTTTATAAAGTTTTATATAGTTTTATATAGTTTTATTAGCGTTATATATTTTTATATAGTTTTATACAGTCTCAGACAGATTTATATAGTTTTATATAGTCTTCTATAGTATTATTAGTTTTATACAGTTTTACATAGTATTATTAGCTTTATATAGTTTTATATAATTTTATATAGTTTTATATAATTTTGTATAGTTTTACATAGTTTTATATAGTTTTGTTAGTTTCATATAGTTTTATATAGTTTTATATAGTTTTATATAGTTTTATTAGCGTTATATAGTTTTATATAGTTTTATTAGCGTTATGTAGTTTTATATAGTTTTATACAGTCTCAGACAGTTTTATATAGATTTATATAGTCTTGTATAGTATTATTAGTTTTATATAGTTTTATATAGTTTTATATAGTTTTATATAGTTTTATACAGTTTTATATAGTACTATACAGTTTTATATAGTTTATATAGGTTTATATAGTTTTGTTAGTTTTGTCAGTTTTATATAGTTTTATATAGTTTTATATAGTTTTATATAGTTTTATATAGTTTTATATAGTTTTATATAGTTTTATATAGTTTTATAATGTTCTATAGAGTTTTATATAGGTTTGTATAGTTTTGTTAGTTTCATATAGTTTTATATAGTTTTATATAGTTTTATATAGTTTTATTAGCGTTATATAGTTTTATATAGTTTTATTAGCGTTATGTAGTTTTATATAGTTTTATACAGTCTCAGACAGTTTTATATAGATTTATATAGTCTTGTATAGTATTATTAGTTTTATATAGTTTTATATAGTTTTATATAGTTTTATATAGTTTTGTTAGTTTTATATAGTTTTATACAGTTTTATATAGTACTATACAGTTTTATATAGTTTATATAGGTTTATATAGTTTTGTTAGTTTTGTCAGTTTTATATAGTTTTATATAGTTTTATATAGTTTTATATAGTTTTATATAGTTTTATATAGTTTTATATAGTTTTATATAGTTTTATATAGTTTTATATAGTTTTATAATGTTCTATAGAGTTTTATATAGGTTTGTATAGTTTTGTTAGTTTTATATAGTTTTATATAGTTTTATATAGTTTTATATTGTTCTATAGAGTTTTAAATAGGTTTATATAGTTTTGTTAGTTTTATATAGTTTTATATAGTTTTATATAGTTTTATACGGTTTCGGAAAGTTTTATATAGTTTTATATAGTTTTATATAGTTTTATATAGTTTTATATAGTTTTATATAGTTTTATATAGTTTTATATAGTTTTATATAGTTTTATATAGTTTATATAGTTTTATACAGTTTCGGACAGTTTTATATAGTTTTATATAGTTTTATATAGTTTTGTTAGTTTCATATAGTTTTATATAGTTTTGTAGAGTTTTGTGTAATTTTATATAGTTTTATATAGTATATATAGTTTTATACATTTTCAGACAGTTTTATATACTTTTATACAGTCTCAGACAGTTTTATATAGTTATATATAGTCTTGTATAGTATTATTAGTTTTATATAGTTTTACATAGTATTATTAGCTTTATATAGTTTTATATAGTTTTGTATAGTTTTATATAGTTTTATACAGTCTCAGACAGTTTTATATAGTTTTGTATAGATTTATTAGCTTTATATAGTTTTATATAATTTTATATAGTTTTATATAATTTTATATAGTTTTAAATAGTTTTGTATAGTTTTATATAGTTTTGTATAGTTTTATATAGTTTTATATAGTTTTATATAGTTTTATATAGTTTTATATAGTTTTATATGGATTTATATAGATTTATTAGTTTTATTAGTTTTATTATAGCTTTATATAGTTTTATAAAGTATTCGACAGTTTTATATAGTTTTATATAATTTTACATAGTTTTATATAGTTCTGTTAGTTTCATACAGTTTTATATAGTTTTATATAGTTTTACATAGTTTTATATGGTTTCGTTAGTTTTATATAGTTTTATAGAGTTTTATACAGTTTTATATAGTACTATACAGTTTTATATAGTTTATATAGGTTTATATAGTTTTGTTAGTTTTGTCAGTTTTATATAATTTTATATAGTTTTATATAGTTTTATATAGTTTTGTTAGTTTTATATAGTTTTATACAGTTTTATATAGTTTATATAGGTTTATATAGTTTTGTTAGTTTTGTCAGTTTTATATAGTTTTATATAGTTTTATATAGTTTCATATAGTTTTATATAGTTTTATATAGTTTTATATAGTTTTATATAGTTTTATATAGTTTTATATAGTTTTATAATGTTCTATAGAGTTTTATATAGGTTTGTATAGTTTTGTTAGTTTTATATAGTTTTATATAGTTTTATATAGTTTTATATTGTTCTATAGAGTTTTAAATAGGTTTATATAGTTTTGTTAGTTTTATATAGTTTTATATAGTTTTATATAGTTTTATATAGTTTTATACGGTTTCGGAAAGTTTTATATAGTTTTATATAGTTTTATATAGTTTTATATAGTTTTATATAGTTTTATATAGTTTTATATAGTTTTATATAGTTTTATATAGTTTTATATAGTTTATATAGTTTTATACAGTTTCGGACAGTTTTATATAGTTTTATATAGTTTTATATAGTTTTGTTAGTTTCATATAGTTTTATATAGTTTTGTAGAGTTTTGTGTAATTTTATATAGTTTTATATAGTATATATAGTTTTATACATTTTCAGACAGTTTTATATACTTTTATACAGTCTCAGACAGTTTTATATAGTTATATATAGTCTTGTATAGTATTATTAGTTTTATATAGTTTTACATAGTATTATTAGCTTTATATAGTTTTATATAGTTTTGTATAGTTTTATATAGTTTTATACAGTCTCAGACAGTTTTATATAGTTTTGTATAGATTATTAGCTTTATATAGTTTTATATAATTTTATATAGTTTTATATAATTTTATATAGTTTTAAATAGTTTTGTATAGTTTTATATAGTTTTGTATAGTTTTATATAGTTTTATATAGTTTTATATAGTTTTATATAGTTTTATATAGTTTTATATGGATTTATATAGATTTATTAGTTTATTAGTTTTATTATAGCTTTATATAGTTTTATAAAGTATTCGACAGTTTTATATAGTTTTATATAATTTTACATAGTTTTATATAGTTCTGTTAGTTTCATACAGTTTTATATAGTTTTATATAGTTTTACATAGTTTTATATGGTTTCGTTAGTTTTATATAGTTTTATAGAGTTTTATACAGTTTTATATAGTACTATACAGTTTTATATAGTTTATATAGGTTTATATAGTTTTGTTAGTTTTGTCAGTTTTATATAGTTTTATATAGTTTTATATAGTTTTATATAGTTTTATATAGTTTTATATAGTTTTATATAGTTTTATAATGTTCTATAGAGTTTTATATAGGTTTGTATAGTTTTGTTAGTTTTATATAGTTTTATATAGTTTTATATAGTTTTATATTGTTCTATAGAGTTTTAAATAGGTTTATATAGTTTTGTTAGTTTTATATAGTTTTATATAGTTTTATATAGTTTTATACGGTTTCGGAAAGTTTTATATAGTTTTATATAATTTTATATAGTTTTATATAGTTTTATATAGTTTTATATAGTTTATATAGTTTTATACAGTTTCGGACAGTTTTATATAGTTTTATATAGTTTTATATAGTTTTGTTAGTTCATATAGTTTTATATAGTTTTGTAGAGTTTTATGTAATTTTATATAGTTTTATATAGTATATATAGTTTTATACATTTTCAGACAGTTTTATATACTTTTATACAGTCTCAGACAGTTTTATATAGTTATATATAGTCTTGTATAGTATTATTAGTTTTATATAGTTTTACATAGTATTATTAGCTTTATATAGTTTTATATAGTTTTGTATAGTTTTATATAGTTTTATACAGTCTCAGACAGTTTTATATAGTTTTGTATAGTTTTATTAGCTTTATATAGTTCTATATAATTTTATATAGTTTTATATAATTTTATATAGTTTTAAATAGTTTTGTATAGTTTTATATAGTTTTGTATAGTTTTATATAGTTTTATATAGTTTTATATAGTTTTATATAGTTTTATATAGTTTTATATGGATTTATATAGATTTATTAGTTTATTAGTTTTATTATAGCTTTATATAGTTTTATATAGTATTCGACAGTTTTATATAGTTTTATATAGTTTTACATAGTTTTATATAGTTTTGTTAGTTTCATACAGTTTTATATAGTTTTATAGAGTTTTTATAGTTTTATATAGTTTTATTAGTTTTATATAGTTTTATATATTTTTATATAGTTTTATATAGCTTTATTAGCGTTATATAGTTTTATATAGTTTTATATAGTTTTATATAGTTTATATAGTTTTATACATTTTCAGACAGTTTTATATAGTTTATATAGTTTTATATAGTTTTATTAGGGTTATATAGTTTTATACAGTTTTATATGGATTTATATAGATTTATTAGGTTTATGTAGTTTTATACAGTTTTATATAGACTTATATAGATTTATTAGTTTTATTAGTTTTATTATAGCTTATATAGTTTTATATATTATTATACAGTTTTATATAGTTTTATTAGCGTTATGTAGTTTTATATAGTTTTATACAGTCTCAGACAGTTTTATATAGATTTAGATAGTCTTGTATAGTATTATTAGTTTTATATAGTTTTATGTAGTTTTATATAGTTTTATATAGTTTTTATATAGTTTTGTTAGTTTTATATAGTTGTATACAGTTTTATATAGATTTATATAGGTTTATATAGTTTTGTTAGTTTCATATAGTTTTATATAGTTTTGTTAAGATTTATATAGATTTATTAGTTTTATTAGTTTATTATAGCTTTATCTAGTTTTATATATTATTATACAGTTTTATATAGTTTTATATAGTTTTACATAGTTTTATATAGTTTTGTTAGTTTCATATAGTTTTACATAGTTTTGCAGAGTTTTATATAGTTTTATATAGTTTTATATAGTTTATATAGTTTTATACAGTCTCAGACAGTTTTATATAGTTATATATAGTCTTGTATAGTATTATTAGTTTTATATAGTTTTACATAGTATTATTAGTTTTATATATTTTTATATAGTTCTGTATAGTTTTATATAGATTATATAGGTTTATATAGTTTTGTTAGTTTTGTTAGTTTTATATAGTTTTGTATAGTTTTATATAGTTTTATATAGTTTTGTAGAGTTTTATATAGTTTTATATAGTTTTATATAGTATATATAGTTTAATACATTTTCAGACAGTTTTATATAGTTTTATATAGTATATATAGTTTTATACATTTTCAGACAGTTTTATATAGTTTTATATTTGTTTTATATAGTTTTATTAGCGTTATATAGTTTTATATAGTTTAATATAGTTATGTTAGTTTTATATTGTTTTATATAGTTTTATTAGTGTTATATATTTTTATATAGATTTATATAGTTTCATTAGCGTTATATAGTTTTATATAGTTTTATATAGTTTTATTAGCATTATATAGTTTTATATAGTTTTATATAGTTTTATTAGCGTTATATAGTTTTATATAGTTTTATACAGTCTCAGACAGTTTTATATAGTTTTATATAGTCTTGTATAGTAATATTAGTTTTATACAGTTTGACATAGTATTATTAGCTTTATATAATTTTATATAATTTTATATAGTTTTATATAGTTTTGTATAGTTTTATATAGTTTTGTATAGATTTATATAGTATTACATAGTTTTATATAGTTTTATTAGGTTTATATAGTTTCATACAGTTTTATATGGATTTATATAGATTTATTAGTTTTATTAGTTTTATTATAGCTTTACATAGTTTTATATATTATTATACAGTTTTATATAGTTTTATATAGTTTTACATAGTTTTATATAGTTCTGTTAGTTTCATATAGTTTTATATAGTTTTACTTAGTTTTATATAGTTTTGCTAGTTTCATATAGTTTATATAGTTTTATATAGTTTTATATAGTTTTATTAGCGTTATATAGTTTTTATATAGTTTTATATAGTTTTATTAGCGTTATATAGTTTTATATAGTTTTATATAGTTTTATTAGCGTTATGTAGTTTTATATAGTTTTATACAGTCTCAGACAGTTTTATATAGACTTATATAGTCTTGTATAGTATTATTAGTTTTATATAGTTTTATATAGTTTTGTTGGATTTATATAGTTTTATACAGTTTTATATAGTACTATACAGTTTTATATAGTTTTATATAGTTTTATATAGTTTTGTTAGTTTACATTGTTTTATATAGTTTTATATAGTTTTATATAGTTTTATATTGTTCTATAGAGTTTTATATAGGTTTGTATAGTTTTGTTAGTTTTATATAGTTTTATATAGTTTTATATAGTTTTATATTGTTCTATAGAGTTTTATATAGGTTTATATAGTTTTGTTAGTTTTATATAGTTTTATATAGATTTATATAGGTTTGTTAGTTTTATATTGTTTTATACAGTTTTATATGTTTTCTTAGTTTAGTTAGTTTTAAATAGTTTTATGTAGTTTGAAATAGTTTTATAGAGTTTTATATAGTTTATATAGTTTTATATAGTTTTGTGGAGTTTTATATAGTTTTATATAGTTTTATATAGTTTTATATAGTTTTATATAGTTTTATACTGTTTTATACAGTTTTGTAGTTTCATATAGTTTTATATAGTTTTATATAGTTTTATATAGTTTTATATAGTTTTAAATAGTTTATATAGTTTTATAGAGTATTATAGAGTTTTATATAGTTTTACATAGTTTTATATAGTTTTCATAGTTTTATATAGTTTCATATAGTTTTATGTAGTTTTATTTAGTTTTATATAGTTTTGTTAGTTTTATATAGTTGTATACAGTTTTATATAGATTTATATAGGTTTATATAGTTTTGTTAGTTTTGTTAGTTTTACATAGTATTATTAGCTTTATATAGTTTTATATAATTTTATATAGTTTTATATAGTTTTGTATAGTTTTATATAGTTTTGTATAGTTTCATATAGTTTTATATAGTTTTATATAGTCTTATATAGTTTTATATAGTTTATACAGTTTTATACATTTTCAGACAGTTTTATATACTTTTATATAGTTTTATATAGTTTTAATAGCGTTATATAGTTTTATACAGTTTTATATGGATTTATATAGTTTTACATAGTTTTATATAGTTTTGTTAGTTTCATATAGTTTTATATAGTTTTATATAGTTTTATATAGTTTTATTAGCGTTATATAGTTTTATATAGTTTTATATAGTTTTATTAGTGCTATGTAGTTTTATATAGTTTTACACAGTCTCAGACAGTTTTATATAGTTTTATATAGTCTTGTATAGTACTATTTGTTTTATATACGTTCTACATAGTATTATTAGCTTTATATAGTTTTATACAATTTTATATAGTTTTATATATTTTTGTATAGTTTTATATAGTTTTGTATAGTTTTATATAGTTTTATAAAGTTTTATATAGTTTTATTAGGTTTATATAGTTTTATACAGTTTTATATGGATTTATATAGATTTATTAGTTTTTTTAGTTTTATTATAGCTTTGCATACTTTTATATACTATTATACAGTTTTATATAGTTTTATATAGTCTGAGACAGTTTTATATAGTTTTATATAGTCTTGTATAGTATTATTAGATTTATACAGTTTTACACAGTATTATTAGCTTTATATAGTTTTATATAATTTTATATAGTTTTATATAGTTTTGTATAGTTTTATATAGTTTTGTATAGTTTTATATAGTTTTATATAGTTTTATATAGTTTTACATAGTTTTATATAGTTTATATTTTTTTACAGTTTCAGACAGTTTTATGTAGTTTTATATAGTTTTCTATAGTTTTATATAGTTTTATTAGGTTTATATAGTTTTATATAGTTTTAGATGGATTTATATAGATTTATTAGTTTTATTAGTTTTATTATAGCTTTATATAGTTTTATATATTATTATACAGTTTTATATGGTTTTATATAGTTTTACATAGTTTTATATAGTTTTGTTAGTTTCATATAGTTTTATATAGTTTTGTAGAATTTTATGTAGTTTTATATAGTTTTATATAGTTTATATAGTTTTGTACATTTTCAGACAGTTTTATATAGTTTTATATAGTTTATATAGTATATATAGTTTTATACATTTTCAGACAGTTTTATATAGTTTTATATTTGTTTTATATAGTTTTATTAGCGTTATATAGTTTTATACAGTTTTATATAGTTTTATTAGCGTTATATAGTTTTATATAGTTTTATACAGTCTCAGACAGTTTTATATAGTTATATATAGTCCTGTATAGTATTATTACTTTTATATAGTTTTACATAGTATTATTAGCTTTATATAGTTTTATATAGTTTTGTAAAGTTTTATATATATTTATTAGTTTTATTAGTTTTATTATAGCTTTATCTAGTTTTATATAATATTATACAGTTTTATGTAGATTTATATAGTTTTACATAGTTTTATATAGTTTTGTTAGTTTCATATAGTTTCATATAGTTTTGTAGAGTTTTATATAGATTTATTAGTTTATTAGTTTTATTATAGCTTTATCTAGTTTATATAATATTATACAGTTTTATGTAGTTTTATATAGTTTTACATAGTTTTATATAGTTTTGTTAGTTTCATATAGTTTTATATAGTTTTGTAGAGTTTTATATAGTTTTATATAGTTTTATATAGTTTTATATAGTTTTATATAGTTTTATATTGTTTTATGAAGTTTGATATAGTTTTATTGAGTTTTTCATAGTTTTACATAGTTTTATATAGTATATATAGTTTTATACATTTTCAGACAGTTTTATATAGTTTTATATTTGTTTTATATGGTTTTATTAGCGTTATATAGTTTTATATAGTTTTATATAGTTTATTAGCGTTATATAGTTTTATATAGTTTTATACAGTCTCAGACAGTTTATATAGTTATATATAGTCTTGTATAGTATTATTAGTTTTATATAGTTATACATAGTATTATTAGCTTTATATAGTTTTATATAGTTTATATATGTTTATATAGTTTTGTTAGTTTTATATAGTTTTATAGAGTTTTATATTGTCTTATATAGTTTTATATAGTTTTATATAGTTTATATTTTTATACAGTTTCAGACAGTTTTATGTAGTTTTATATAGTTTTATATAGTTCTATTAGCGTTTTATGGTTTTATATAGTTTCATTAGCGTTATATAGTTTTATATAGTTTTATATAGTTTTATTAGCATTATATAGTTTTATATAGTTTTATATAGTTTTATTAGCGTTATAGTTTTATATAGTTTTATACAGTCTCAGACAGTTTTATATAGTTTATATAGTCTTGTATAGTAATATTAGTTTTATACAGTTTTACATAGTATTATTAGCTTTATATAATTTTATATAATTTTATATAGTTTTATATAGTTTTGTATAGTTTTATATAGTTTTATTAGGTTTATATAGTTTCATACAGTTTTATATGGATTTATATAGATTTATTAGTTTTATTAGTTTTATTATAGCTTTACATAGTTTTATATATTATTATACAGTTTTATATAGTTTTATATAGTTTTACATAGTTTTATATAGTTTTGTTAGTTTCATATAGTTTTATATAGTTTTACTTAGTTTTTATATAGTTTTGCTAGTTTCATATAGTTTTATATAGTTTTATATTGTTTTATATAGTTTTATTAGCGTTATATAGTTTTATATAGTTTTATATAGTTTTATTAGCGTTATATAGTTTTATATAGTTTTATATAGTTTTATTAGCGTTATGTAGTTATATATAGTTTTATACAGTCTCAGACAGTTTTATATAGATTTATATAGTCTTGTATAGTATTATTAGTTTTATATAGTTTTATATAGTTTTGTTGTATTTATATAGTTTTATACAGTTTCATATACTACTATACAGTTTTATATAGTTTTATATAGTTTTATATAGTTTTGTTAGTTTTACATTGTTTTATATAGTTTTATATAGTTTTACATAGTTTTATATTGTTCTATAGAGTTTTATATAGGTTTGTATAGTTTTGTTAGTTTTATATAGTTTTATATAGTTTTATATAGTTTTATATAGTTTTATATTGTTCTATAGAGTTTTATTATAGGTTTATATAGTTTTGTTAGTTTTATATAGTTTTATATAGATTTATATAGATTTGTTAGTTTTATATTGTTTTATATAGTTTTATATCGTTTCTTAGTTTTAGTTAGTTTTAAATAGTTTTATGTAGTTTGAAATAGTTTTATAGAGTTTATATAGTTTTATATAGTTTTATATAGTTTTGTGGAGTTTTATATAGTTTTATATAGTTTTATATAGTTTTATATAGTTTTATATAGTTTTATATAGTTTTAATTAGTTTTTTATAGTTCTATAGAGCTTTATATAGGTTTATATAGTTTTGTTAGCTTTATATCGTTTTATATAGTTTTATATAGTTTTATATAGTTTTGTTAGTTTTATATAGTTTTGTATAGTTTTATATAGTTTCATATAGTTTTATGTAGTTTTATTTAGTTTTATAGAGTTTTATATAGTTTTATATAGTTTTATATTTTTCTATAGAGTTTTATATAGGTTCATATAGTTTGATAGTTTTATATAGTTTTATATAGTTTTATATAGTTTTATATAGATTTATATAGTTTTATATAGTTCTATAGAGCTTTATATAGGTTTATATAGTTTTGTTAGCTTTATATAGTTTTGTTAGCTTTATATAGTTTTATATAGCTTTATATAGTTTTATATAGTTTTGTTAGTTTTATATAGTTTTGTATAGTTTTATATAGTTTTGTTAGTATGTATAGTTATATATAGTATTGTATAGTTATATATAGTACTATAGAGTTTTATTAGTTTTATATAGTATTATATAGTTTTATATAGTTTAAATAGTTTTATATAGTTTTATAGAGTATTATAGAGTTTTATATAGTTTTACATAGTTTTATATAGTTTCATAGTTTTATATAGTTTCATATAGTTTTATGTAGTTTTATTTAGTTTTATATAGTCTCAGACAGTTTATATAGTTTTATATAGTCTTGTATAGTATTATTAGATTTATACAGTTTTACATAGTATTATTAGCTTTATATAGTTTTATATAATTTTATATAGTTTTATATAGTTTTGTATAGTTTTATATAGTTTTGTATAGTTTCATATAGTTTTATATAGTTTTATATAGTTTTATATAGTTTTATATAGTTTATACAGTTTTATACATTTTCAGACAGTTTATATACTTTTATATAGTTTTATATAGTTTAATAGCGTATATAGTTTTATACAGTTTTATATGGATTTATATAGTTTTTACATAGTTTTATATAGTTTTGTTAGTTTCATATAGTTTTATATAGTTTTACATAGTTTTATATAGTTTTGTTAGTTTCATATAGTTTTATATAGTTTTGTAGAGTTTTATATAGATTTATTAGTTTTATTAGTTTTATTATAGCTTTATCTAGTTTTATATATTATTATACAGTTTTATATAGTTTTATATAGTTTTACATAGTTTTATATAGTATTGTTAGTTTCATATAGTTTTATATAGTTTTGTAGAGTTTTATATAGTTTTATATAGTTTTATATAGTTTATATAGTTTTGTACATTTTCAGACAGTTTTATATAGTTTTATATAGTTTTATATAGTTTTATTAGCGTTATATAGTTTTATATAGTTTTATATAGTTTTATTAGCGTTATGTAGTTTTATATAGTTTTATACAGTCTCAGACAGTTTTATATAGTTTTATATAGTCTTGTATAGTACTATTTGTTTTACATAGTTCTACATAGTATTATTAGCTTTATATAGTTTTATACAATTTTATATAGTTTTATATAGTTTTGTATAGTTTTATATAGTTTTGTATAGTTTTATATAGTTTTATATAGTTTTATATAGTTTTATTAGGTTTATATAGTTTTATACAGTTTTATATGGATTTATATAGATTTATTAGTTTTATTAGTTTTATTATAGCTTTACATAGTTTATATATTATTATACAGTTTTATATAGTTTTATATAGTCTCAGACAGTTTTATATAGTTTTATATAGTCTTGTATAGTATTATTAGATTTATACAGTTTTACATAGTATTATTAGCTTTATATAGTTTTATATAGTTTTATATAGTTTTATATAGTTTTGTATAGTTTTATATAGTTTTGTATAGTTTTATATAGTTTTATATAGTTTTATATAGTTTTACATAGTTTTATATAGTTTATATTTTTTTACAGTTTCAGACAGTTTTATGTAGTTTTATATAGTTTTCTATAGTTTTATATAGTTTTATTAGGTTTATATAGTTTTATATAGTTTTAGATGGATTTATATAGATTTATTAGTTTTATTAGTTTTATTATAGCTTTATATAGTTTTATATATTATTATACAGTTTTATATAGTTTTATGTAGTTTTACATAGTTTTATATAGTTTTGTTAGTTTCATATAGTTTTATATTGTTTTGTAGAGTTTTATATAGTTGTATACAGTTTTATATAGATTTATATAGGTTTATATAGTTTTGTTAGTTTTGTTAGTTTTATATAGTTTTATAGTTTATATAGTTTTATATAGTTTTATATTGTTTTATGTAGTTTGATATAGTTTTATTGAGTTTTTTATAGTTTTACATAGTTTTATATAGTATATATGGTTTTATACATTTTCAGACAGTTTTATATAGTTTTATATTTGTTTTATATAGTTTTATTAGCGTTATATAGTATTATATAGTTTTATATAGTTTTATTAGCGTTATATAGTTTTATATAGTTTTATACAGTCTCAGACAGTTTTATATAGTTATATATAGTCTTGTATAGTATTATTAGTTTTATATAGTTTTACATAGTATTATTAGCATTATATAGTTTTATATAGTTTTGTATAGTTTTATATAGTTTTATACAGTCTCAGATAGTTTTAATATTTTGTATAGTTTTATTAGCGTTATATAGTTTTATATAATTTTATATAGTTTTATATAGTCTTAAATAGTTTTGTATAGTTTTATATAGTTTTATTAGCGTTATATAGTTTTATATAGTTTTATATAGTTTTATTAGCGTTATATAGTTTTATATAGTCTTATATAATTTTATTAGCGTTATATAGTTTTCTGTAGTTTTATATAGTTTTATTAGCGTCATACAGTTTTATATAATTTTATACAGTCTCAGACAGTTTTATATAGTTTTATATAGTCTTGTATAGTACTATTTGTTTATATAGTTTTACATAGTATTATTAGCTTTATATAGTTTTATACAATTTTATATAGTTTAATATAGTTTTGTATAGTTTTATATAGTTTTGTATAGTTTTATATAGTTTTATATAGTTTTATATAGTTTTATTAGGTTTATATAGTTTTATACAGTTTTATATGGATTTATATAGATTTATTAGTTTTATTAGTTTTATTATAGCTTTACATAGATTTATATATTATTATACAGTTTTATATAGTTTTATATAGTTTTATATAGTTTTATATAGTTTTATATAGTTTTGTTAGTTTTATATAGTTTTGTATAGTATTATATAGTTTTACATAGTTTTATTAGCTTTAGGTAGTTTTATATAGTTTTCTATAGTTTTATATAGTTTTGTATAATTTTATATAGTTTTATATAGTTCTATATAGTTTTATATAGTTTTAATACAATGTAATAGTTTTACATAGTTTTATTTAGCCCTACGTAATTTGTCATAGCTTTATTAGTTTTATATAGTTTGACATACTTTTATATGGTTCTATATAGTTTGATATAGATTTGTATAGTATTATATAGTTTTACATACTTTTATATGGTTCTATATAGTTTGATATAGTTTTGTATAGTATTATATAGTTTTACATAGTTTTATTAGCTTTATGTAGTTTAATATAGTTTTCTATAGTTTTCTATAGTTTTGTATAGTTTTATATGGTTTATATAGTTTTATATAGTTTTATATAGTTTTACATAGTTTTATATAGTTTTGGTAGCTTTATGTAGTTTATATAGTTTATATAGTTTTCTATAGTTTTATATAGTTTTATATAGTTTTATATAGTTTTATTAGCGTTATATAGTTTTATATAGTTTTATTAGCGTTATGTAGTTTTATATAGTTTTATATAGTTTTATATAGTTTTATATAGTTTTATATAGTTTTATATAGTTTTATATAGTTTTATATAGTTTTATATGGTTTATATAGTTTTATATAGTTTTATATATTTTTATATAGTTTTATATAGATCAATAGAGTTTTATATAGGTTTATATAGTTTTGTTAGTTTTATATAGTTTTATATAGTTTTATATAGTTTTATATAGTTCTATAGAGCTTTATATAGGTTTATATAGTTTTGTTAGCTTTATATAGTTTTATATAGCTTTATACAGTTTTATATAATTTTGTTAGTTTTATATAGTTTTGTATAGTTTTATATAGTTTTGTTAGTATTGTATAGTTATATATAGTATTGTATAGTTATATATAGTTCTATAGAGTTTATTAGTTTTATATAGTATTATATAGTTTTATATAGTTTTATATAGTTTTTCATACTGTTTTATACAGTTTTGTTAGTTTCATATAGTTTTATATAGTTTTATATAGTTTTATATAGTTTTATATAGTTCTAAATAGTTTATATAGTTTTATAGAGTATTATAGAGTTTTATATAGTTTTATATACATTTATATAGTTTTCATATAGTTTTATGTAGTTTTATTTAGTTTTATAGAGTTTTATACAGTTTTATATAGTTTTATTCAGTTTTATATAGTCTTATATAGTTTTATATAGTTTTATATAGTTTTACGTTGTTTAATGTAGTTTTTTTTTTTATATAGGTTATACAGTTTTATAGAGTTTCATATGGTTTTACATAGTTTTATTAGTTTTATATAGTTTTATTTAGTTTATATAGTTTTATAGAGTTTTACATAGTTTTATATAGTTTTATTAGTTTTATATAGTATTATATAGTTTTATATAGTTTTATATAGTTTTATACTGTTCTATACAGTTTTGTTAGTTTTATATAGTTACATATAGTTTTATATAGTTTTATATAGTTTTATACTGTTTTATACAGTTTTGTTAGTTTCATATAGTTTTATATAGTTTTATATAGTTTTATATAGTTTTAAATAGTTTTATATAGTTTTTATAGAGTATTATAGAGTTTTATATAGTTTTACATAGTTTTATATAGTTTTCATAGTTTTAGATAGTTTCATATAGTTTTATGTAGTTTTATTTAGTTTTATAGAGTTTTATATAGTTTATATAGTTTTATACAGTTTTATATAGTTTTATATAGTTTTGTAGAGTTTTATATAGTTTTATATGGTTTTATATAGTTTTATATTGTTCTATAGAGTTTTATATAGGTTTATATAGTTTTATATACTTTTGTTAGTTTTATATAGTTTTGTATAGTTTTATATAGTTTTGTTAGTATTTTATAGTTATATATAGTATTGTATAGTTATATATAGTTTTATAGAGTTTTATATAGTTTTATATAGTCTTATATAGTTTTATATAGCTTTATATAGTTTTACATTGTTTAATATAGTTTTTTTTTTTATATAGGTTTATACAGTTTTATAGAGTTTCATATGGTTTTACATAGTTTTATTAGTTTTATATAGTTTTATATAGTTTTATATAGTTTTATAGAGTTTTACATAGTTTTATATAGTTTTATTAGTTTATATAGTATTATATAGTTTTATATAGTTTTATATAGTTTATATAGTTTTATATAGTTTTATATATTTTTATATAGTTTTATATAGTTCTATAGAGTTTTATATAGGATTATATAGTTTTGTTAGTTTTATATAGTTTTAAATAGTTTTATATAGTTCTATAGAGCTTTATATAGGTTTATATAGTTTTGTTAGCTTTATATCGTTTTATATAGTTTTATATAGTTTTATATAGTTTTGTTAGTTTTATATAGTTTTGTATAGTTTTATATAGTTTCATATAGCTTTATGTAGTTTTATTTAGTTTTATAGAGTTTTATATAGTTTTATATAGTTTTATACAGTTTTATATAGTTTTATATAGTTTTGTAGAGTTTTATATAGTTTTATATGGTTTTATATAGTTTCATATTGTTCTATAGAGTTTTATATAGGTTTATATAGTTTTGATAGTTTTATATAGGTTTATATAGTTTTATATAGTTTTATATAGTTTTGTAGAGTTTTATATAGTTTTATATGGTTTTATATAGTTTTATATAGTTCTATAGAGTTTTATATAGGTTTATATAGTTTTTTTAGCTTTATATAGATTTATATAGTTTTATATAGTTTTATATAGTTTTGTATGGTTTTATATAGTTTTGTAGAGTTTTATATAGTTTTATGTAGTTTTACATAGTTTTATATAGTTTTGTTAGCTTTATATAGTTTTATATAGTTTTATATAGTTTTATATAGTTTTATATAGTTTTATATAGTTTTATATAGTTTTGTAGAGTTTTATACAGTTTATATAGTTTTACATAGTTTTATATAGTTTTGTTAGTTTATATAGTTTTATATAGTTTTATATAGTTTTATACGGTTTCGGACAGTTTTATATAGTTTTATATAGTTTTATATAGTTTTATATAGTTTTATACGGTTTCGGACAGTTTTATGTAGTTTTATATAGTTATATATAGTTTTATATAGTTTTATATGGTTTTATTAGTTTTATACAGTTTTATATATTTTTATATAGTTTTATAGAGTTTTATATAGTTTTATTTAGTCTTATATAGTTTTTATATCGTTTTATTTAGTTTTACACAGTTTTATATAATTTTTTAGTTTTATATAGGTTTATATAGTTTTATAGAGTTTCAAATGGTTTTATATAGTTTTATTAGCTTTATATAGTTTTATATAGTTTTATATAGTTTTATAGAGTTTTATATAGTTTTATATAGTTTTATTTAGTTTTATATAGTTTTATATAGTTTTATATAGTTTTATATAGTTTATATAGTTTTATATAGTTTTATATAGTTCTATAGAGTTTTATATAGGTTTATATAGTTTTTGTTAGCTTTACATAGTTTTATATTGTTCTATAGAGTTTTATATTGGTTTATATAGTTTTGTTAGTTTTATATAGTTTTATATAGTTTTATATAGTTTTATATAGTTTTATACAGTTTTATATAGTTTTGTTAGTTTTATATAGTTTATATAGTTTTATATACTTTTAAATAGTTTTATATAGTTTTATATAGTTTTATATAGTTTTATATAGTTTTATATAGTTTTATACGGTTTCGGACAGTTTTATATAGTTTTCCATAGTTTCATATCGTTTTATATAGTTTTACATAGTTTTATATAGTTTTTTAGTTTTATATAGGTTATATAGTTTTATAGAGTTTCAAATGGTTTTATATAGTTTTATTAGCTTTATATAGTTTTATATAGTTTTATATAGTTTATAGAGTTTTATATGGTTCTATATAGTTTTATTAGTTTTATATAGTTTTATATAGTTTTATATAGTTTTATATAGTTTTATATAGGTTTGTATAGTTTTGTTAGTTTTATATAGTTTTATATAGTTTTATATAGTTTTATATAGTTCTATAGAGTTTTATATAGGTTTATATAGTTTTTGTTAGCTTTATATAGTTTTATATAGTTTTATATAGTTTTATATAGTTTTATATAGTTTTATATAGTTTTGTAGAGTTTTATATAGTTTTAAATTGTTTACATAGTTTTGTATAGTTTGGTTAGTTTTATATAGTTTTGTTAGTATTTTATAGTTTATATATAGTATTGTATAGTTATATATAGTTTTATAGAGTTTTATATAGTTTTATATAGTCTTATATAGTTTTATATAGCTTTATATAGTTTTACATTGTTTAATATAGTTTTTTTTTTTATATAGGTTTATACAGTTTATAGAGTTTCATATGGTTTTACATAGTTTTATTAGTTTTATATAGTTTTATATAGTTTTTATATAGTTTTATAGAGTTTTACATAGTTTTATATAGTTTTATTAGTTTTATATAGTATTATATAGTTTTATATAGTTTTATATAGTTTATATAGTTTTATATAGTTTTATATATTTTTATAATAGTTTTATATAGTTCTATAGAGTTTTATATAGGATTATATAGTTTTGTTAGTTTTTATATAGTTTTAAATAGTTTTATATAGTTTTATATAGTTTTGTAGAGTTTTATATAGTTTTATATGGTTTTATATAGTTTCATATTGTTCTATAGAGTTTTATATAGGTTTATATAGTTTTGATAGTTTTATATAGGTTTATATAGTTTATATAGTTTTATATAGTTTTGTAGAGTTTTATATAGTTTTATATGGTTTTATATAGTTTTATATTGTTCTATAGAGTTTTATATAGGTTTATATAGTTTTGTTAGCTTTATATAGATTTATATAGTTTATATAGTTTTATATAGTTTTGTATGGTTTTATATAGTTTTGTAGAGTTTTATATAGTTTTAAGTAGTTTTACATAGTTTTATATAGTTTTGTTAGCTTTATATAGTTTTATATAGTTTTATATAGTTCTATATAGTTTTATATAGTTTATATAGTTTTATATAGTTTTATATAGTTTTATATAGTTCTATAGAGTTTTATATAGGTTTATATAGTTTTGTTAGCTTTACATAGTTTTATATAGTTTTATATAGTTTTATATAGTTTTATATAGTTTTATACTGTTTTATACAGTTTTGTTAGTTTTATATAGTTTTATATAGTTTTATATAGTTTTATATAGTTTTATATAGTTTTCAATAGTTTTATATAGTTTTATAGAGTATTATAGAGTTTTATATAGTTTTATATAGTTTTATATAGTTTTATTAGTTTTATATAGTTTTATATAGTTTTATATAGTTTTGTATAGTTTTATATAGTTTTTATAGTTTTATATAGTTTTATATAGTTTTATATAGTTTTAATATAGTTTTATATAGTTTTATATAGTTTTATATAGTTTTATATAGTTTTATATAGTTTTATATAGTTTTA